>NC_133619.1:221421951-221544451 GCF_048593235.1 Sminthopsis crassicaudata | reverse complement strand
ACAAAATATCTTCCTCTCTTGGTCCCTGCTGGAATTGCAATTGGTTAGGTAGTACAGTGGATAGAATACTAGGCTTGGAGGCAGAAAAACTAATCTTCCTGAGCTCATCTGGTCTCAGACTCACTAGTTGTGTGACTCTGGATAAGTCACTTAACCCTATCTGTCAGTGGCAAACCACTCCAGTATCTTTGCTAAGAAAATCCCAAAAGGGGCTCATGAAGAATGAAATATGACTGAAAACTACTCAACAATGACAACAACAGCCAAAAGGATTGAAATGATAAAAAACAAACAAACAAAAAATGACATTATAGAAGTGGAATTGACTTCATTAGAATTTTCAAATATAATCAAGAAGAATCCCATCTGCCCATATTATTTTTTGAATAGGATTTGAATGTTTGTTCAGACTTCAGAGAGTCAACAAATTTAGAAAGGGCTTCCATCCTTATAATCCTATTCAAATTTTTTTTTCTCTTCTCATCCTACTTCTGCAAAAACATAGACACAACTATGGAGTGCAGGAAATAGAGTGAAGTGTTATGTAGAGGAAGTAGTATGGTTAGCCTGCATAGTGTGTGGAGAAGAGTATCATGTATTAATTAGAAAGATTGGTGCCGGATTGTGACATAACAATGAATTTGAATTTGATCCTAGAGGTTCTAAGGAGACATAGAAGATCCTTGACTGGGGGAGGAACAATGTCAAACCTTCACTTTAAGAAAACCACTCTGGTAGTTTTTAATGGACTACACAGGAGAAAGATATGAATCAGCAAAACTAATTATGATATGTAATAAACTAGGGAAGAAGTAATGAAAGGGAAGTAAGGGGAATAAAGCATCTACTAAGTGCCAGATACTCTGCTAAATTCATTACAAGTATTGTCTCTATTTGATCCTTTCAATAACCCTATGAGAAAGTGTTATGATTATTCCCATTTTGCAGTTGAGGAAACTGCAACAGAGAGGTTAAGTGACTTGCCAAGTATCATAAAGCTAGACAATGCCTAAAGGTTTCCTTAACTTCAGACTCAGTGCTCACTGGTCAGTGAGCTTCTGCCAATAATGAGTATTAACTAGGAGAGTTGCTGTGAGAAGGCACATATGTGAGAAGAGTACTAGAGATAAAATGTACAAAGTTTAGCAACTGATTGGATTTGTGGATTGAGTGAGAATCTGGATGAACTGAGGCTGTGAACCTGGAAGGAAGGTGATACTCCACTGAAATCTCATCCTTTGATCACTCTCTGCCTCTTCTTATTGTCTTGTTCTCTCCTATCTTTATGCATTTTCTTATATTATCCTGAATGTCTGGAATTAATTTCCCTCAACACCCATTTCCATCTGTTGAAATTTCTCCCTTGCTTCAAGGTCTAACCAAGTATCACCTCATCCATGACATTTTCTGACATCTTGACCTCACAAGCTCCAGATGAAAGTAATTTCTATTCTAGAACATCTTCTAGTAATAATATTTCCTAGGCTAACCTCTTCACTTATCATGTTTAGTCTCCTATTATACATATCATAATTATTTATGGTCATGTCTTCTCATCCTGATTTAATAAAATTTTAAGATTTTACACTCTTTGAGCTCAGTCTGTTTCATTTCTATTTCAAGACTCCCTAAAAATGATTAATATAGTAAGTACTCATACTATTGTTAATTGAATTAAATTAAGTTGAATGAGAAGTGTGTATTCTTTGCATAATTGGGATCCAAGTATCTGTGGACATAACTCTTCTTAACTGAATTTAGACAATATTGTAAAGCATTGTAAAATTTGTCTTTATCCCTCTTTTCAGTGTCCATTAACACTTCTGAGATAATGGCCACACTGAACAGGAAATTCAGGGAGTATCAACCAAATGTACTTTTCTTAAAAGTGAATGCTCTCCATCAAAGTCAGAAGAGTTCAGATATAACTGGATATAATTGAAGAATCTGGAATAGAAGATGTGGAATCAGAGGAAAAGAAATGAAGAAGACTTAGATTCATTTATTCTGTCCTATTTTGCTCTCTCTTCTATCCAATCAGAAAATGGTGATAAATCATTGCAAGAGTACATGTCACAAGCAGAATCCAGAGAAATTCATGGTTAGACAAAAAGAAAAAGAGTGGAAAGAGAAAAGCTCCCTATGATCAGAAGGATTTTTTAAGAATTCATGTAGGCTCCAGTTGATTTTATGTGTTTTGTGTAACTTAATTTGTAACTTTATTTCAGAAGCACATATTTATGTTGTATAATTTTCTGATTGCACTTGAAATGGAAAGGATTGTGGAGGGGTGAGGAGGAGTGTGATTTTTATATTAAATCATCTGGCTTGGAGAAACATTTTCATATAAAATGTAATAAATATATAAATGTCACTTTTTAACAACAGCAGAAGTAATAGGAGAAGGAAGAGGAGGAGAGAGGCAGAGGAGGAGGAGGAGAGAGAAAGAAGAGGAGAAAAAGAAGAAAAAGGAGAAAGAAGAGGAGAAAAAGAGGAGGAAGAGGAAGAGGAGAAAAAGGAGCAGGAGGAAGAGGAGGAGGAGAAAAAGCAGAAGGAGGAAAGGAAAAAGGAAAAGAAGAAGAAGCAGAAGCAGAAGGAGAAGAAGAATGTCCTGCACTCAAGAACTTTCTCTCTAAATAGGCAATAGGCATTTATGAAGTGCTTACTAGGTGCCAGACATTACATGGAGTTATAAATAATACAAAGAAAGCAAAAAAAAACCTAAAAAAACTAAATTTCTCCCCACAATGGGTTTATTTTCTAATAGGAGAGACAGAATACAAGTAAATCAATCTAATAGGAGAGACAGCAAGTAATGAAATAGACCTGAAGAATAAACACACACACACACACACACACACACACACACACACACACACACACACACACAGAGTCAGAGAGAGAGAGAGAGAGAGAGAGAGAGAGAGAGAGAGAGAGAGAGAGAGAGAGAGAGAGAGAGAGAGAAGGAGGGAGTAAGAGAGGGAGGCAGATCTTTAAGATATATGAAGAAAAGTAAATATATATTTATATATATTATATATTTAGAAACATATTTACCTTTCTTCATATACATTATAAATTATGTATTATACTAATATAAAATATATATATATATTTGTAAAATAAATATATATATTTATTTTTCTTTATATATAAATATTTGAAAAAGGTATATTTACATATACATATATATATATACATATATATGAAAAAAGTAACTATGTGTATTTATATATGAATGTGTACACATGTATTCTTTGGGTTAAATAATTTCACAATAATTTACAGGTGCTTGGCAAACACTCAATAAATACTTACTTGTTTGCTTTATTAGATAGCTATTTCATTAAGATAAAATGTTGACCAACATATCCTTGTTTGTAAGTCAGCTAAAATTGCCTTTCCACCAAACAAAATCCCCCTAATCACTGATAGAGGCAAATCACTTTACCTATAGGCCCCTCAGGCCCCTCATTTATAATATGGAGATAATAATACCTGAGTAAAATTCTTTCTAAACCCTAATGCCAATCACAAGCTGTTATTATTTCAATTCTTGTCTCATAAATAATTACATTTCTTCTTCTACAGCCTTTCAAGACTAATATGTCTCTTCAATCTCTCCAATAGTGTTTAATTTCATACTGGATTATATTGTTCTACAACTATTTTATTTGGTTGTTCATGTCCCCAACTAGACTAGAAGTTCTTTGAATTTAAAGAGCATGTCTTTTGTATCCAAGTTGAGTAGTCTGTTGCTGAGTGCGTAGAGTGTACATAGGTGAATATCTATTCCTATAGATAAGGCCAGCCCTAACTAAAATCATTTAAGATATCCCATATATCTAACTATTTGAAAGAGGGTTGAGGATATAGGATTAGCAGGCAAGGGTTCCAAATTAGAAAAAGGAAATCCAGACCAGAAATTTCCCAGACATTTCCTTAACTTAACTGCAGATCTATTTACATGGAGGCGTCAATAGATGGAACAGAATCTTAGAGATGATCTGTTCCAATCTTCTCATTTTACTGTGAGGAAACTTGTGATCAGGGACGGCTCTGAAGATGAATCTTTTA
The DNA here is from genome assembly GCF_048593235.1 of Sminthopsis crassicaudata. NCBI lineage: Eukaryota > Metazoa > Chordata > Mammalia > Dasyuromorphia > Dasyuridae > Sminthopsis > Sminthopsis crassicaudata. The sequence goes on along the minus strand of NC_133619.1, from coordinate 221,540,374 downwards.
TATTTTTGCCAGTGACCCAAAAGGGGTTAGCTGTGGAACTAGTGGTAAATCTAAAATATAACTATATACTAATCTTTCCTTTTGTGAGTTCAGGGAATACAAGGACATATGTATGACAGTAGGATAGCTAGATGTCTGATTTCAGAAGCAGGATATTTTCTGGTTTGTCTGGAAAGTCTCCTTTTCTCTTAGTAAGCAGATTATTGATTATAAACTATAATGATTCCTTTGGAGCCATTGTGGTCAACCATGTTAATCTAGCTGCCATCAACCCATGCTATGTTCCCATGCCAAAAGTTCTTATGAAATTTCCACTGGAAAATATAGTAGCAAATTTTAGTCTCAATACACATATAAAATTCCAGATTTCATTAATCGTTATTAAATATATCCCCTGAGGAAAGATAAAGTCCTTAGTATGAATGGCAAGAGAATTGAATTTACAAATAAATCTCTTTAAGGGCTTTTTCTTAGAAAGATCCAAATAAAAAATTTTAAACTTTTACTTGAATAAACTTCAAAATCTTCCATGACAAACAATGACATTTAGGGAAATATATAAAATTTAAAAAATATTTTCTAAAGTCTCCAAAGGTGGAAACTTAAAAAAAAAACTATTTATGGAGTTCAGAAAAAGTTCAAGATATTTTGAAGGGACATAGTTCAAAAATTACAAGCATTATTTTTCTGTGACAGTTTTAAAGAAGTAAACCCTGCATTTATAGACAACTGCTATGTGTACAAAAATATATGAAAAAATTGACAATGAAAAAAAATTCCCAGAAGTTTATTAACCTCTCTTTAATGCCTCTAATTACCAGAGTGAGGAAAGAGTCTATTTAAGTAATGTTGAACATGCAAAATCCTTTGGGGTTTAGAGAATTAAACCACATTACTCAAACAATCTATTCTCAATAGTGGCTGTCTATATAGTCCAAGTAAGAAATTAAAATTCTTGTCAGGCATGTTTTAGGTCTCTCTCTAGTTTCTGAGCCACCAACCAATCTTTGAACAGCCCTTCAAGAGACAGAGTCAACATGGAAATCTGGATGAAAGGTCCCAAGGTCAACCCCTGCTTGAAGAAGAGATTGTGAAATTTCTTCAGCATTGAAATATGAGAACTTAAGGTATCTTTTATAGAGGGAGAGCAAAAAACAATAATGATGATGATAAATAAGTATATGTATGTAGACATAAATGTATAGAAACATACATACACATATATAATAAAGGACTTAGTTCACTGAAGGAGTTAGTGTATAAATCCAGATTTTCAAATGGCAGATAAAGATTCTTGACATATACCTGCATTAAAATGTTATTTTCCAATAGAAGAAACTAGAGAATGTTTTTAGTTACTTTAATGGTAATTCTCTAAGCTGTCAAGTGCTTAAAAGAATAACATTCTCTCTGTAGCAGAACTCAAATCAAATCTTAATTTTTCCCATAAAATAAGTGAATTTCAATAGAATGAAAATGCTTTTGCAAATATTTTTAACTTAAACAAGTTGCCAAGACAACAAAGAGAATTTTTCTACTTTAGTTTTCTTTCAGGAGAAATCCTAAAACAGAGAGTTTGTTTCTTTTCTTTTTCCTTTGTTTTTTTTAACAAATAGATTTCTGGAAAAAAATCTAAAGCTGAGATAAATAAAAATCTCTATTTCTCTATTATCTCATATTCCTTTTTCTTGGCAAGAGATGCATAGCACATAGCAGATGTGATTAGTTCTGACCTATGGGGATAGAAGGCTATTTTCAATTGAGAACATCTAATCTCCACAATCAGTGTAAGTTCCCAGGAATGTTTCCCCCAGAAAGTTCACATCATCACAATGAAGAGTCTCATTATTCAAAAATGGTAATCACTCATATGCAAAGTGTACACAACTTGTACCTTGCTATTTTCCCTTTCTTGCTTAGCATCCAAATTAAAAAAGATTACTGGGAATAACCTGAAAATTGTTTAAGGTTTTCATTTTACTTTGAGTATACATATGCATATATATGAACACACACACATATATTTCTAAAGTATGTGATTGTTCCCAGGCATACGTTTATATCAAAAGTGCAGTGCAATAGACTCTTGCATGAAATGTATGTAATTTACCCCAAAGTTGTGTTTATAAAAGTACAAAAGCAAACAAACTCCTATAATAATGTTTACCTGGTTTTAATGAAAAATATCAGTTGGGTGCCCAGGGAATGAAAAGTCAAATAAAGGTGCTTCTTATAATTAGTCAGGGCGATGAAATTCAAAACCTGATATCCATTAAGCTACATGACAGTATTGAGAATTCAAAGAGTAACTTAGATACAAGGGAGACCCATGTCCACACTGAAATAGTAATACAAAGTACAAAAATAATGGACATTCAATCCTATTTTAAGAAGACTATGTGGTGAGGATATCAATTTAAAAAAAAATTAGAGCTTCCAAAGGAATAAATATTAAACTAGTTTGCATTAAACATAAAAATAAATAAATCCTAAAAAACCAATCCAAAAAATGTAGAGTGATGTTATTGCAGGGAAGCCTGAAATTTACTATGAACCATGAGAAAAAGAACAGTTAATTCTGCTCCATGACAAAGGGGTTTTGTTGTTGTTGTTGTTGATGGCATGTTATGAACAGGCTCGGAATGAATTTCTTACTAAATGCTGTCATGAGTTCTTACTCAGAGAATAAAAGCTCAGGTGGCAGACAAGGAATTCCAGATGAGCTAATAAATGATGAGAGAACAGAGTTCAGATGTAAAGAATGTTAGCAATTTATTAACAGATGGGACCTGAAGCATGTTGTGAGTGTCTCTCTTCATTATCTCAGGAGAAGACATAGTTTTAAAGATGTGATTATGGTAAATACTGCCTAATAGTAAAGAAACATGGGGACAAAAACCTAGATGGAATAATTGATGACAAAGAAGAGTAACTTGTTTTCATTTTTGGATCCCTACAACTAAACTTCCTTCTGTGCTTTCTTCTTTCTGTCTCTATCTTTTTCTCTGACTCTCTTTTCACAGCAGAGTTACATAACCACATAGTAATAATCATATTAATAATATAATAATGTTAATTATACATATTATATAATATCCACAATAAAAATTATCTTACTGTTGTGTTCAACTAGCCTAAATTTGTAGTTTTACATTAGCATTAAAAAGTTTGTTATTTATTTTAACATCCCATTCTTCATTTATGAGTTTTTAAATTCAAGAATTTCAATAATCTGAATATCATCATTCTAATTCTAGTAACTTACTAACTTTAGAAAACATATAGAAAATATGAAATAAATTATTACATACATGTATGCAAGATAATAATAGCGCATTTAGGTTTGCAAAGACACTTTATGTATATTGTTTCCTTTTATCTTCACAATTACCCCAGGAAATAGATGCTATGATTATCTTCATTTTATGGCTGAGGAAACTAAGACAGAAATTGAATGACTTGCTCAAGATCACACAATTAGTGTTTGAGACTAGATTTGAATCTAGTTCAGTGTTCTATGCTCTATATTTTATCACACTGTAATACCTAACTGCTGGATAGCAATGCATGAGTGAAAAGCATATATCTGCTTTAAATATGCATCTGTGTATACAGTTAATATATATGTATCTTCTTATATCTTCACACATAGTTATATATACCTATGTATGTAAATGGGGGAGATGGAGAAAAGATGGTAGAGGGTAGTAGATAGGACGGGATCAGTTGCCTATACTGGAATCAGGAAGATTTTGAATTAAAATCTCATTTCGGATAGCTTTGTGACTTTGGGCAAATCAATTAATCTCTCTATAATTCAAATCCCTCATCTGTACAATAAATGGTTTGGACTTAATGACCTCTAAGTCCCTTCCAGCCTTCAAACTATGATCATATTTGAAAAGTACTTTGTAAACTTTCTTAAATTTCTATGTAAGTATTAACAATTATTCTTACATGCATGTATATATCTTCTCATATGCTTGTGCAAACATGTAAGAGGATACCTAAAATAGTGCTGTATATTTACCTATAACTTAAGGCAAATTTTTTTTAAAGAAAATAAGACTATTCTTTGTGCTTATGTATGTAAACAAACCTATTAATTGAATTTCATCAACTTAGTTGGATATATATATATATATATATGTATAGTTTTATATATGTATATGTATATATAGAATGCAGTGGTCTAGATCAAAAGAGGAAAATGAAGGAGCCAATGTGTATTAAAAATGAAGTAGTGCAGGTCCAAGGTAAATGTGTGTATTTAATTTCATTCAGTTCTTACAACAGTCTGGACCCAGTCTGTTCTAACTAGTAAGAGTCTAACTCAGTCTGAAAAAGGTTAAGTGAACTCCCCAAAGTCATATTGCTAGTAAGTGTTTAAAGTGAAATTTGAACTTAGGTCCTTCTGATTCTTATAGAATAGATTCTGATCTCTATTGATAGAATGAATTTCCTTACTTGCAGTTTATTTCATCAGTAAAATCAAGTCTGGTTTAGATATAGACATATATGTGTCTATATACATATGTAATAATAGCACACATATACATATGTGTGTGTTATATAGCCTCTATATAAGCCTGTTATATATTTGTTGTTGCTGGTAGTGAGTTATTTTCAGTCATATCTAACTCATCATGGTTTCATCTGATATTCTCCAGTTCATTTTATAGAAGAGGAACTGAGGCAAACAGGGTTAAGTGACTTGTCCATGGACACAACTAGTAAGTATCTGAGGATGGATTTGAATCCAGGTCTTCCTGACTGCAGGACTGACTATCTATTGTACTACTTATTTGACCTGCAAGTTATAATTATAAAACATAAATGTACCTGTGGAGTTATTACATATTATCACATATAAATAATACATTGATTATTCCTAACTTTTTATTATATATGTCTATGTATTACATGTAGAAAAGTAAATTTAAATATGGCAAGACTTACTCATATAATTTAGTAGTGGATCTGGATCTCTATAGGAACTTAATGAAATTAGAAAAAAAATAAATGACTATAGAAATTCTGACCAGTGATATATTGGAAAGAATTGTAAGGTAAATTGTTCCATACTAAGGACCATAAAAAATTTCATTTTACAACATAAAAGAATACAATATTTATTTATTAAAAGAGTTGTCCCAATATAAAAAAAATTAATGTTCTTTAATTATCAAGGATTTAAAATAAACAATTCTAGAAATGTATCATCTTCTTTCAATTAAAAGATTATTAGGGCCATTTAAAATATTTCTGAAATTAAAAAGATTCTTTTATTTGACACTGAAATTTTTTAATTCAAATTTTTATTTTCATGTAAAAAAGGAATATGAATTCATCAAGAATTTTCAGGTTCAGATATCTTCAATCAAAATAGAAAATGAATATTTAAAACATATTGTATCTGGAAACACACACACACACACTCATCTTATTGAAGTCATTTGCTGAGAGTGCTCTCTTTCCTCTTCATCCTACATCCCTCTGTCATCATCCCTCTAATTTTTGATAAAGAGGACTAAGTCCTTGAATATACTCTCCCATCATCCCCAGTCTCATTCAAGTCTTGGCTCTGGTTATTTGACTTTGCATTATTTTGGGTTAACATCACCATGCTACTCTGTATCCATTATATTTATCATTTCTTATGTTACATCATATTGATATATCACAATTAATTCAGCTACTCAGAACCTGATGTCTAATTATTTCTTATTCTTTGCTGTAACAAATAGTGCTGCTATAAACATTTTGATGACTATGGATAGGCCCTTTTTTTTTCATCACTGGTCTTACTATTTATACATAAGCTGTAGAATCCCTGGGTTAAAGACTATAGACATTTTAGCCACTTATTTTGTAAACTTCAAGTTGCTTTCTCAACAGTTGTACCAGTTCATAGCTCCTGCAACAATGCATTTGGCATTCCCATCTGTGCATATCCCTTATCCATGTATTCCTAATTGTTAAACCTAATGTCCTTTTCTCAGTCTTAATTCTTCATGACTTCGCTGCAGCATTTGGCATGGTAGATTAACATTCTTTTATTGGATACAGTCACATTTCTGGGTTTTCATAACACTGCTTTCTCTTGTTTTTTTTTTCTTTCTGACAACTTTCTCAGTCTCCTTTGGTGGATCATCATTCTTGCCATTTTCATCTAACTATGAATGTTCTACCAAATCTCTGCTGGGGACCCTCTTCTTTTTTTCTACACTATCTCCCTTTATGACCTCATCAGCAGCCACAATGCAGTTATCATTTCTATGCAGATGATTCCTAGAGCTTTAAATATACCCCTAATCTCTTTTCTATAGTACTATACCTCCAACTGCCTACTACACATTTTGACAAGTTATTCTATAGGTATTTCAAACTCAGCATATCTAAAACAGAACTCATCTTTCTTCCTCAATCCTTCTCTTCTTCCAAACTTTCTTGATTTTATTAAAGGTACCATCAAACTCTTAGTCTATTAATTTCACAGTGTTTTGTGTCCCCCTCAACTCTTCACACTCATGACACATAGTTCTCTGAGAAGTTGCCAAATCTTTTCATTTTTATCTTTTTTCATTTCTAATATATGCTGTCTTCTCTCCACTCAATCTATAGGTACTTATTAAGTATTTACTATGTTCCAGCACTAAGTGCTAGGAATATTTTTAAAATTACATTCTAATAGGGAGAGAACATTCAAAAAAGTACATACAAAACATGTATAATGAAAAAGAAATAATATTTATTAAGCATTTAGCACTTGTAGTAGTACTATATAAATGCTTATTCCCTTCCCACTTCCTAAATATAGAATTGGCTTAAATTCACTTAGAAGCTATAGGAACTAGGAAAGGCTATCTGCAGAATGTGCCATTTGAGCCAAGTCTTAATGAAAGCCAGGAAAGCTTAAAAGAGGAAGTAAGGAGACAGTCTTCAAGAATTAGTTAAAGTCAGGAAGATTGGAAAAGGAGTGTCATGTTTGAAGAACATCAACTAAAGCAGTATAAGGGGATCAAAGGATATGCAAAGAGAAGAAAGTATAAGGAGAATGAAAAGGTAAAAAAAAAATCTGTTTATGCCGTAAATGCCATAAATAGTTTAAAATTAAATATTTTAATATAATAAATAAAAAATTTAAACATATTTAAAATGCCATGAAATATTTTTATTGGCAAATCCAGTTCAAATCAATTTAATCAGATCTAACTCATATTATTTCTCTAAAATTTTTGTTAAGTCACCCCTATTTCCCCTAAAATGAAGCATAATGTCATAGCATTGGTATTCCTGAGATGCCTATAGTAGCATAAAACTGTTGATAACTTACCATGTGTTAATAAGGATGTGGAGTTGAAACATAGAGTCTATGTTCTGGTTTTGGATCTATCACTAACTAGCGATGTGATTTTGTGAAGGGACTTGATATAAGAGAATCTAAGTTTCTTCTTCTGTAAAATATAAACATTAGTTAAATAATCCCTAAGGTTTGTTTAAGCTTTACTATCCTATAAAAATATTGTGAACCTGGCTATGTTTGGCCCATATTGGATATTATTGCCTAATTCTGACATATTTGGGGGAGGTTTTAAATACATATATGTATAAACACACATATATCTGCGTATAGAAATATATATATAGTCACATACACATATATAATCTTTATATTTCTATCTATCTATATGATAAATATAGCCACTACTATGACTCAGGCACTTATACCTCTTACCTGGACTACTGGAATGACCTTCTAATTGGTTTCCCTTCCTCAATTTATTTCTCAATTTAATCCATTCTCTACAGAGTTTCTAAGGTAATTGTCTTGAAACATAGATCTGACTTGTCACCTCTCTACCCAGTGACTCCCTATTACTTTCCAGAACCAAATATCAAGTTCCCTATTTGATATTTAAAGCTTGTCAGCTTGACCTCTTCCAATCTCTCCTCCTTCTTATTTTTCTCTACATACTCAATGATCCAGCAATACTCTTCATATAAACACTCCATCATCCATCTCTATGCCCAAGATCCTCTCCTTCCTCATCATAAGTTCTTTTAAGCTTTAGCTCATATTCTACCTTTTGAGAAGAGCTTTCTAGCCACTCCTTCACTTTCCCCTTGCCTCCAGCTATTTGAGATTTCCTCTCTAAAGTTAACCTTCCATGTATCCTGAATATATCATATACGTGCATTTTAAGTTATATATTGCCTTTCCATTAAGATTTCTAATGGCAAGGACTATTTATATGTTTCCCTTAACTTTATACCCTTCAGCACAGTATTTGGCATATAGTAAGCACTTAATTAAAAAAAAAAACTGATAGATAATTATAATTTTAAAAAACCACAATTTCTCCTGAAGTAAAGCTTCTTGTAGTAAATTCCTTTAGAAACAGGCAATTTATCTTGTAATTGCTATGTTTAATCAGTGAAGCCCATTATTAAATATGCACAAGAAATAAGAAAAAAATTCAAGGTTAGGTTTATATATCAATTCAAGCTATTATTTATTAATTGCTAGTAATGATTCTAAACCTTATTCATATACAAAGATAAGTATGTTTTCCGTGTTCTCTTAAACCTATGCCATATTTTGCACTAACGGCCAATTTATCATGTCAGAGACAAGAGACATGATTTTACCTGTTATACAATGGCATATTCAATGCTGAGTTCAAGTTAAAGATTCCTTTTGTCATAGATCCTTAAGACCATTGGTAAAGAGCTTTGAAAAGTCTCCTTGTTCCCTCCCTAAAAAGGACCTGACTCCAACCTAGTACTTGTATAGTGCTACCAAGCACCAGATGTAATTATGACAGATTTAAAGTCTTGTTCCATATGCCTTAGGGAAAGCTGTAAAGATTTGAGGAATGCAAAACACAAATTATATCTATATAATAAGCAGATGAACTGAACTGTTTAAAATCCATACACAGTTAATTAACTTTGCACTGGCAGTCAAATGATTACAGATGTTCTAAAAATATAACCTTTTCCTGATTTTGAATCTAAAGCATATCCAGGAAAATAGTCATTTTTCTCTCAGCCTCTTAAGATAGAAAATTGCCCATTTCTAGGGCAAATGACACTTAAATGTATATTATCCTAATTATGCACTAAGGTGGGGCTGAAACCATGAGATTTCTTAATTATACCTTTGGGGTATGTGACACTATCTTTAAGTCTAATATTGCTCTAATTTTTTTTAAAGTACCCTTAGGTACTCTCATTTCATTTTCTATAACAATACAACTTATCTTAGGATGAGATAATTTAATGTTCTACAAAGTCATGTCTGCCAGAACTATTATATGATGCTTATGCTTTATATCAATGCTGGTAGGAAAGCCTTAATTATTTTCAGAACTTTTTCCTCCTAAAATGTGAAGGAAATGGAAATATGATCTTACTGATTTCCAAAAACTGCTTTCTTAAATGAGTATGTGAGATAGAAAATACCAGTGGAATTCTATGCCATCTTTGAACATGAATTGGATAACCTCATAGGTGCCAGCCAGTTAAATATTTCAGTTTTTATAATTGAAGAGTTCACCAGCTCCTTTTCCTTTTCCCTTCTTCCCCATGATAATGCTTTTTAAGACTATGGACAACATACTAAAGAAAATATGAACTTCAGTTTCCTCTTCCATAAAATGCAATTTAATATTTTTAATTACTTTACAGAACTGTTGCAGGAAGGTACTTTTTAAGCCATGAGATGACATATAAATATGAGCTACTATTTTCTTTAAATGTTCTCATAAATGTGCTCTTAAGCCCTTCTTGCAACTTCTCTGCAATTCCTTTGATTTTTCTATTCTATTTTCCTTGGCCTTCTCTGCTCACAGCTTCCAACTTCTCCCTAGCTTTTTTCTTTTCTTCATTTGTGATTTCTTTCACAATGACTTCTATTTATGGAACAAGCCTCTATTCCATTAGGCTGAGCACTCTTTTTTTCCCCAAACATTCTTGACTATCCATTTCTTTCTTTCCAATTTTGGTTGTTTTCTTGGGGGACAATTCGGCCCAAGTCCCAAGTCCCCTAAGAAAAGAAATGATTACGTGGCTTGTCAAACAAAAACTAAATCCTAATAAAAATTCATACTGATTGCTTGAAGCATTGGGGAATGGAGAGTCAACAGGGCATTTTTGGCGAGGGACAATGGCTCATGCTTGCCTTTTCTTCATGGATTACTCATAAACTACCCCACATGCACTCATCCCTCATAACCCCAAATGCATTACCATCATGGGAAGAGCTTGTCTCTGAAAATCTGTTTTGTAAGTTTAACTGACTGGAGGATAATAATTATTTGCTCCTTGATTATATCAATCAAGAAATGCCCCATACAGAGAAACAATGACACAATCCTTAAACAGAAAAGGACAAGGGGTGGGTTTCATTAAAAGAAAATGCAATGACATTCTGTTTTGTGTAAATGTACTTCTACCACCCCTGGTTAATTCTCCTCTCTACTCCATTTGTAGCAGGACCTGACTTTTCAGCACATGCCAAGGAATGAATGACATAGTCAATACCCACTGAACATATTGTAAGATGTTTTAATTTATCTCCACTTGTAAGTTTTTATATGTTCTTTGTGCCTATGATTACAAAGAGAAGGAAAATATGGCTTATTTTATTTGCAACATCCTATGAGCTTTTTAATAACTACATGCTGATTCTAGTGTTTAGACTATGAAACAAGTGAGCCAGGATAGAAGGAGTCATGGTGATGTACAACAAATGCAGTGTCTTATTTGGGGGAAGTGTAAACATGAAATTGTCTTTGCTTTGTCAAAAGATGTCAAAAAAAAAAAAACCCACTCATGGGAATACTCTTGTCAGAACAATTTGAGTCGCTTTAAGTCCTTGGCTTCAGTTAATCATCTAGAAAGTTATTGAATTGTCTTGCCCACTTTTTCATCAGGCTTAAAATCAATCAACTCCAGCCATTGATCAATACCTCCTGCTTTGAATGCAAGTGTTTCCATATCACCAACACTTTTATTTCTAATAATGTCTCTATAAGTACTGGGGAACAGCAGGAAGTCATTATCTCATCACAGTACTGGGCTAGGCCATTATCTCTCATACAGTACAGTTGACAACAGTGAGATGATTTTTTAATACCAAAAATATATTAATGCTTTCAAGTGAATTGCTGTAAGAGTTTCATTTTGGCATTTCCTTCCCCAATTATGTAGTCTTTATGTTCTGCTCATTTGCAATGGCAGCATGATTAAGTGGAAATGGAAATGGGCTTGGTGGTCAGGAAATCTAGGTTCAAATTTTCATTCCACTACTTATTAGCTGGGAGTCCATGTCTAAATTGTGCAATGATTCTGAGCCTTAGTTTCCCCATTGACTTGCATCATCTTCCTCACAGATTTGTATGAAAGATCTTTAACAGAATCAGAATGCCACAGAAATATGAGTCATAATTTTTACCATAATAAATATATATCGAATATTAAGGAATACTTTGTATGTTGCTTTTGTGAAAACATATTTGATGAAGTCATCAAGCAACATTCACACTTGTGTATTCTTTATTATTGTTGTTTATCCTTCGTTCTCAAAGAGGCCCATGAATCAAGGAGATGATGCTGTGACATGCAAATGAATTGAGTTTAAGTGAGGGAGGGGCACCTGCTTCACTTTCTCCTCCAGAGCCATCTGTGTCCATTGGCAAGATATAGATAAGGTTGACTGGAGATGACCCTGGGTGAAATAAGAGACGGCCTTTTTTAAGCTAAGATCTTAAATGGGTAAAGTGTAACTCCTCTGGAATACATTTGCTGCTGAACACAATTCAATGTGACATAGTTTCAGCTTGTACACTGATCCATAGGTGAGGGGGATGATTTACTGAAATCACAATAAGCTCATTATGTGATAGTCTCCCCATGTTCCCATGGAATCAGAGGATGGATAATATTACAATGAGGCTTTAGTGCACAGCTTTGCTGATAACTACCTCCTTTCTTAATTAGGTAAGAAAAGGCTAATTTTAATTGAAGTTCTTCCAGCATCTAAGTAAGTCACTCTTTCTATCATTTCAGGAATTTCTCTTCTCATTATTTTCTCCTGTTTTCACTTTCAGAAAACTCCTTTTTTTTTCCCTTTTACCTAGATTCTATCAATCAAAAAAGCAAAACAAAACCATAAACAAAGCCATACATTTTTATTGTGCAAACAAAAAAAAAGACAATAGTTTAACAAAAATTTCAGTCTTTTGGTAAGCTAATTTTGGGCACAAGTTTGAATGAATTCTTTAATTTATAAAGTTATTTTCATAATTAAAAAAACACTGTTTTTTCATAAAAGCAGAAAGGAGTACCAGATTATAGAATTATAGAATATTGGAGTTGGAAAGGATTTTCATTGCTTTATAGTCCTTATAACAACAATGGTAATACATAATAATTAATAATAACATTTAAGGAATATTTTGAAACTTGTAAAACTTAAAAATCCTATCTTATTTGATTCTCACAATAACCTTGGGAGGTAAGTGTTATTATTATCCCCATTTTATAGATGAGAAAATTGAGGCAGAAAGAGGTTAAGTAACTTGCTCAAAAGCTGGGTATGAATTCATTCCTTTTTGCCTCCAGATTCAGTATTCTATTCACTGTGAATTTCCCCTACTTCTCTTCTTTGGTTTCTCCCAAATAGATAATGCACAAGAGGCTGCATAATGTCACCTGCTTCCAAGTCTTTGCACTTTGGACACTGAGCAGTAAGCGAGAATATGTGTTTCCTTTTACTAAGGGAAATGCAGAAGTAATTATGGAGTGAAAAGTTCCAGGGTACCATATTTCCCTGTAGCAAGGTCATGTGAGGTATAAACCATAACACAAACATACTGATCATGTTAGCACAGAGCTACTTGTACTAAAGGTCACATATGTTTTACCATTTCATGAATATTATGTACACAACCCATAGGGGCTATGTACCCTTTGAACTCTACTTCGAACGCCAAGGCACTTTTAAGATAGTGAGTGGTTCCCATGTGCTTTCTTACCTATAACAAACCAGAGTTATAATCTCAAGGCTTAAACTACATGATCCAATAGTTTAAAAAATAACACACAGAGAGAATGGAATTCCACTATGCAAATCCCAATGGATGGACTTGCACAGACCTACTTTGATATCCAATTCACCTTGCAATCAAATCATGTTGGCTTTTTAAATTGTCGAATCAGTACAGTGTAACGGTAAATGCACTAGACAAGAAGGGCAAAGACCTGAGTTCTAATACAACCCGTACTGATGACTGGCTCTGTGATCTCAAGCAATTCATTTAACATTTCAGAATAACTTTTTTTCTTTACCTGCAAAATATAATTAAAAACACATGCCCTGCCTAATTTATAGGGTTGTTGTGTCAAATTACATAGTCTTAAATGAGAATCTTTGACAATGCTAATGTGTACAAATGTAGGGCTTTAGTCATAGAAATAAGTGAGGTCTTCATGTTAACATGCGAGCAGACATTAGAATACCAGGAAGATGGAATCTTTCATGTGGAAGAGATTGGGTGATCTGCTGCTAGAGAGGTATGACGATGAGTAATATAAATGCCTTGAAGAGATTTGGAACATGAATAGAAATTCTGTAATTGGTTCTGATTTGCTAGCCAAATAATGAAAATGGACTTTTCCAAAGTCCAAAAAAGATGGCCCAAATGTACTTTTGATATCCAGCCAATCTATAATCTATGGTTATGAGCCACAGTTCTATTAGGTGGAGATTAGAGATGGCTTAGATGTTGTAAAGTTGGAAACATCAGGACAGCAAATCACCAAGAGCTCCAGAAGGGTTGCCCATTCTAGTTTTAGCAGGCATTAAGTCCAGTATCAATGATCTCAAGGAATGAGGTGTGCATTTGTCGATCCAGTGCAACAATAGCTGTTTCATCCAGAGGCTGTGTTGCATTTGAATGCAAACTTGACAGGACCAATTTTATGTAGAAACTCTGATAAATCTGAGACGATTCTCTTCAGAGACTGAGATACTGTAGGAAAAGACGTGCTCCTTGAGATGCTAAGGAGAAATTTTTGTGCTCCTATTTTTTTGCTATAACTTCAAAGTAAATATCCCTTTGTATAAGTTAATTGATATTAATTGGATAAATGGAACAGAAGCAATAATGGAGCTTCACAATGGGAGCGCAACATAGTAGCTTGAGCTAAGAGCCTTACAGAAGAGATATCCTAACTTCTCAGTGATACCCTTGAGCCCCTGTGGGGAAGATGTAGCTATCTTTGCTCTGGGAGAGGGAGACAGGGACATATAATATAAATTATTTTATGATTTTAGTATTTCTAATAAGTTTTATCCTTCTCTACCCCTTATTGATATAGTACATGTTTTTTTTTTTCTTTTTCCAAACTTGAAACTACAAGGATATTCATGGAAGTATTATTTTTTAAAGATTTTCATATGGAAAATCTGGCTACTAAGTGATCTCAAAGTCAATTGTAAGTACTTAACCATGGTATCATTTTTATTTGCATCTTGTCATGATAATAGACTCTCATACAGTCAGTATAGCTCCCTCTTGTTGCTACCTTGGTTACAAATCAGTGTAGGATATAAGGAAGATGTTACAGAAAATGAATACTTATTAGCCAGTTTCACACTAACCCAGATGCTTTGAGATGCTAAGGCAGCATCTGTGAACAGGCTAAATTTGGTCCACAGATGTTTGTGAAGACCTCCATGAGAGAATTATATATGCTGCAAAGTTAAACATCTAAAAATGATTTTTTCCAAATTCCCATTATTGTTTATGAAGACAAGCTTGAAGAATCCTGTGATGTGACATTTATTTCAACATGTGTTTGAATCTGCCCTTAATTTCAAAGCCATCATGTTTTGAGAAAAAAAAAAAAAAGCTTTGGGCATTGTTACATATTCACTTTCTAGAGAGTCAGACTTAAATTTTTTCCTTACAAATAAATTATTTTATATGAATCATGATAAATTACACTGCAGTATTTCCTTTTATCCTTGAACTCATCTGGAATTTCCATTTTTAAAGAAGCTGGATATGTTCAGAGCTAATTGAACCAAAGCCATTATATAGATTTTTCAAATCATCCTTTGTTATTGATGCAAATTTACATGCAAATGTACGTAAATCTGAGATTCATTAGCGAAATTCAGCTATTACTAACAATCTTTCAGTCAGTGGCAAGTTTTAAAAACTGACTTTTAACTACCAAGTAGAAATTTGATTTCCTCTCAATCACAGAACTCATGTAACTATTGTGAATCCAAAGGGGAAAAGCTGTGACTGATTTCTAGTGCTCAAAAAGCACACTATCCAGTGTGCTTTGATTAGTCTGTTTAACAAAGAATAGAAAATCAATCCTTTTCCCTGGATGGTAGGGGGTAGTCTCAGCCCAGTTGATGGTCTGTAATGTTTAAGTCTCCCTGCAGTTTCCTTTAAAGTTATATGACATGGACTTGGCACAGAGTCATAACTGGCCTCTTCAATAATTTCATCAGCATCTTTTATGAACCAGAATGCAAAGGCAAGACGGGAGCAGTCAAAAGAAGACATCAGAAGCCACAATGAAGCCATGTTTGCCATAGCACAGCTCTGGGGGCAGACATGTGTGGAAGATGAATGACAGAAGGATATGTCACAGCTGCTGGTAGATGAACTGAAATGAGGCAGCTATAAATAGAGTTGTTAGAGAGAAACATTGAGAATACCCCAAGTTCAGGCACAGTCTGTAAACCTATTCTCGACTAATTAATTAAAGAATTAGAAAACTGAAAAGGACCTTAGAGATAATTTATCCCAACTTTATTTTATTGAGATGAAGAATTGAAAAGCAACTTACTGAAAGTAACACTGACAACACAAGTGACTCTTAGTTCCACTTTCTTGCTATAAAATCAGATTGCATGTCAGTCATTGTCTGGTATTTATCTCTATAAGTGACTCAAAGATATTGTGATCCAGGAAAACTATGTCTCATAAAAGGGGAGGAGACAATTATGGAGAACAAAGAAGTGAATACAAGAGTGTGATATGATAAGATCAAATCAATGGGATTCACATTTTCCAACATAAATTGGGTGGAGAGAATTGATATCTTTGAAATATTTGCTGATCCTATATAAATGAACATATACATCAATATTCCTTTTCTTTAATGTTATGGTAGGATGGAAGGAGGTATGCTGCAGCAAACAGACTGAGGCAACTTACACTTCAAAAAAAATTGAAAGTCAGTCAACAAATAGAGGGAAGGTACAGTTAGAGCAAGAAATATGGATGTGAATTTTGGACATGTTTGATTACTAAATCTGTGCTAAAAAACAACTGTGCAAAAAATAAATTTCATTATTGGTGACAGCTGCCTATCAATGCTATTGACAGTACTCTTCTCTCTTCTTATTTCAGATGACTGGTTTATCTGATTTATACCAACACAGAAGTCTCATTTTCCTTATCAATAAGATGAGTGAGAGTATTTGGATTAAGCAACCTCAAAGTTTCTTCCATTTCTGGATTTTGTAATCGTATGCAACAAAGGAAGTTGATACAAAGAACCTATCAGAGTTTACTGAATTTAACAAAACAAAACTTTCTTTCCCATAAGAGCTACTTTCTTTCAAAAATTCTTGAAAGAATACCTTAATTTATCAGTAAAATGAATAGCACCATCTACTGGTTCCATAAAGTGTTTCCCAGCCATATAGATCAAACAATGGTAATGGAGGATAGGCTAGACAAAAACAGCCCATTCACTGTTTTCCAAAGAACTGTCTGACCAAATGCCCACTGAAATTGACAAGAGGCACAGCTCAGCAGATAACAATTGTACATTTTAATCAAAATTGTCCTGTTTTCCTTGGCTCAAAGCCTTACTCCTCCACCGCTTACCCTGGTTAAACAAATGGACAGAGCATACCTAAGATAGGCTTGGTCATCTATATGCACATTTCATGGATGTAGCAGGGCAAACAAAACCTCCACTAACCAGCTCTGCCATTGACTTGTTTTGCAATTTTCATTCCTTTTCTTTTCAATAAAGAAATGAATATAGCAAAAAAAATGGTGAAAATACCGAGTTTTGAATCTTTACTTGGCCAAATCTAATTGAGTTACTATTGCAGCATGAAGTTTACCATTTGCTCGTGGCTATTGTCACCATGTTCCAATTTGCTATGGTGCCAACACAAAATTTCCTTTTTACTGTAAAATATCCATTTTTATGTCAATTCTCTAATTAATATGACTCAAATGAGCCTTTGGGTTCATGCACATCTCTATATCAGATGTCCATTATGACTAAATTAGATTTTTAAGAAAAATTACCATTAGATGCCAAAGACCTATAACTAAATGGAATGAAGCTCAAGCTGTTTTTCTTTTCATGTGTTTCTTTTCTTTCTTTTTCTTGTTGGTATATGTAACAAAATAAAATTAAGGAAACCACTGAATTAACTGAGGTATACCACTTCCAATAAAACTCAAATGTCATTACTATGGCAACCAGTCAGCTAGAGCCTCCTAACATCCCTTCAGTCATGGGAAACTCTTCGACATGCAATTTTGCTCTGCTTGGATCTGTATTGCTGCCCTTGCTAATGTATTAATGCTGTGTATTAACAGCCGAATATTTCTGAGTATGAGAAAATTTCAGTTTGATTTAGCTCATGGAAAATTCAAGGACTTCATTTATTTTAACTTTCTACCAAACACTAATAAGCCTCTAAGGATTCACAAAGATACATTCTATTTTTCTGAGATTCCATATTATTGAATAAGCTATATTAGGAGATGTATTTGCTCATTATTTGCAAGGAATCAGGAGAAAGAAAACCTTAGAGAAAAGCCACATGGAAAATGAACATAATGGACATTGTGAGAATGATTTCAGTGGAGAAAAAGTTATTTAGGCTTTCTATTCATTTATTGAAAGGAACCTTATGGAATATTATATCTATCCTATTTACTTCTTTCAAACAGATGGTTTCCTGCTCTAGTCTTGAAGAAATCAAGAAGATTTTCTTACTCTCTATACTTATAATAAGCAACATTCCAAAATTCTAGTTCTTTACTGAGAGGTTGCCTCCATAGCTAAACTTCATACTGTAGTAATTACTCAATTGCCACATATTTCCTGTTCTCTTCTGACAGCAGATCAATAACATTTTCCTTAAGATAATCTTTGTACAAGGACTATCAAACTGTGTCTCAAAGAAATCATAAAAGAGTTCATGTTGCACATGTACAAAATTGTTTAAAGCAGTCCTTTTTGTAGTGACAAGGAACTGGACACTGAGGGGATGACCCTCAACTGGGGGAACTGATATATGAATGTAATGGAATATTTTTGTTCTATAAGAAATGATGAGGAAGCTTATTTCAGAAAAAACCTGGGAAGACTTATATGAACTGATACTGAGTGAAACAAAAAGAACAAGAAAACAATTTAA
Source organism: Sminthopsis crassicaudata (assembly GCF_048593235.1). Classification (NCBI taxonomy): domain Eukaryota; kingdom Metazoa; phylum Chordata; class Mammalia; order Dasyuromorphia; family Dasyuridae; genus Sminthopsis; species Sminthopsis crassicaudata. The sequence continues at coordinate 221,521,887 of NC_133619.1, read as the reverse complement.
CTTGTGTCTTCCTGACTGAAAATCTACTGCTCCATACACTTCGCATCTAAATTTTTTGGCATACTAGATAATGGAAAATCTAGAATGAAAACCAGCTAGGAGAGCTTGAATCTAAAGCTGGATTCAAGAAGGATTCAATTCAATTCAAGCTAGAGAATCAATAAGTTAAACTTTCACTTCACGAGCTTCTAGCTTTCTGTATCTTCAACACTCAAAAATAATCATATCCCTCTCTGTTGATGAGATGCATTTTATATGGAAAAGATCAAACTAAAAAAGTCATTATAACTGTTATGGGAATTTTCTTTTATTCCTTTTGTATGTTTTGGGTAAAATTAACTTCACTTGATGAAAACCTTGGGCTGTGTAAATTTGCTTAAGATCTTTAAATATTCATAAGATAAAGAGACAGAGGAAGCATCTCAAATGTCCCTGATTCCTTAGGAACATGTATATCTTTCTCCTTAATCAATCTATTTCCGAATCCTCAAATTGTAATTTAATCTGTAACCTGACATTAGTTCCTTGAAGAAATGTATGAAATTATAACTCTTTAACCAAGTTTGTTCTACTTCTATGATATTGAAGAAAGTATGGAACTGTGGATTTATCTTCTAACTTGTATGACTAAGAGGGATGTTTACAATTGTAATATGTAAATGAATCATTTTTCTGATATTTGATGTATTTTTTTCCTCTAAGAAGCACTGCCAGGAAGGGCATAGTTCAGATTTTTTCCCCCTGAGGCTTGAATCTATGCTTGAAGATGATGAAACATTGGTTTCTGGATTGTGATAAATAGTATGGACTGCAGTTATCCACAACATGAACTCAAGAGAGGAGGTATTTCTGCTATAACATAGCCTAATTGAATATTCTATTTATTCTAGTAAATGAACATTCTTTTGTTAGTTGTTGAATGACATACTAGTGTGGCAATTCATTCCAACTTTGAAACTAAACTAATAGTTATACCTGCCTCTAAAACAAAGCGATTCTAAAGAAAATGAATTCTAATGCCTTGGGAGATTAGAAAAAGCCTCATTTAGGAGGTGGCACCTGAACTGTTCTGTGATGTATAGAGATTGTTTAAGGCACAAGTAAGAGTGATTGTAAGGGCCCTTTAAATGGGTGGGCACAGCGCAACAGGAGATTTGAGTGGCCCAGAAGTCTTCTCTGTGGATATAGGACTACCCTGTGGGTGGGATCTTGGCCATATTGAGATAGCTTCATAATGGGTGACAGCTCTCTCGCTGATTGTCTGTGTGTGTGACCTCACAGGCCCTTTATAAGCCCACTGCAGACAGCATTCGCTCTCTTTAACCTGGCTCCCTAGCCTGGGTTGGCCAAGCCAAGCTAATGGATAGCCGAGAGAGGTAAGGAGTTTGGTAGTGAACACGTGGGTCTTCAGACCAGGTGTTCACTAAGGAACTAACAAGTCAGGGCATCAAGTCACGGCATTATGTAAGTAGGTATAATAAAGGCTTTTAAGATTATACATGGCTGTTCTTGAGCGCGCTACTGGTTATTAAACTATAGATTCAAGAAATCATGGCGAGAGACCTTTGAAGGCCTCAAGAGGAGGTGAGCTGGGTAGAGTTGACACTGCAAAGTTCAGTGATCAAAGGTACTCTGTTAGGCATAGGACAGACTAGTAATTGTAACTGCTAGGGGGGCATGTTACAAGTGATGTACTCCAGTTGTAGGAAAAACTTGTATAAAGCAATAGAGGGGAAAGATGGAATGTCATGTATAGGAAATAGTTAGCAAGACAATTTAAATAAAGAGTTTGGGGAAAGGAATAATATAAATTAAGTCTGGAATAGTTGGAGAAAACATTTCACAATTGTGACGGGTTTTTAATTGTCAAGCTGAGGATTTCATAGTTTATCTTGGAAGCAATAGGGAGCCATTAAATGTTTTTGAGAATGGCAAACCCTGTCATGTATATTTTAGGAAGATTCCAGGAATATTCTCCCTCCTCTCCACATATCATAAACTCATTTAAGATCAAGCACAAGTGGCACCTTCTCTGTCATTAATTCCCAATCAATCTTGAAGGATCTCCTTCCTACAGTACTTAGTCTCCACCACTTGAAACTTAATTTTTACATTTTATTATTATTTAATAATAGTAATAATTGATTTTACTACAGCCTTTAAGTTATTTATGTACATGTTTCATTCAAGTTTCACAACAACACTGTGAGGTGTTCAGTGTTATTATCCCAATTTTACAAATGTTAAAAGTTTCAGAGAGTTTAGGTTTCATACATCATTATAATTCAGATTTCTCTCATTCCTTAGTGCAATATTCATTTTATTACATCATAGCTACCTCTGATAAGATTTTTTAGGCATTAGTTTGTTTTACTCTGACTGGACTGTGAAGTTTTTGATGCCAGATACTAAGTTTTTTGCTTTCTTGTTTCACCCATTGAACTTAACATAATGTTAGGTTTGTAGTAAGTATGTGACCCAACAATCTATAAAGATTAAGAAATGCATGCTGAATTAGTGTCTAAACAACTGAATTTCTTATTCATAGTCCAACCCTTTAAAATTTATATTTTTCCCTTTGCACCTCATTTGAAGAACAAACATTTAAATACCAGAAAGGAATGTTCTCTCCAAGGGTGTTTTAGTGAAAATGAAAGCATATCAAAATGTTCATATATTATTATCATGAGTTATTAAAAAAAACAAAATATACACATTGGACAATTTCTAGTAAAATTCATCTTTCTGAAGAGTGCTAATTGACAACATAAATAGCATTTGTATTAAATATGATTGTTATAAGCTTATTATTTGCACTGGAATTAACTCTTGGTTATTTATATCAAGAATGGCATGAATTATACAACACAGCACCTAATTATTTTTTTTAAAAATCACACATCTGACTTTGAAATGTGCACTTATTCTCATGTTGAATATGAATGAGTCTACTATTTGGAGAATATTTAAAATTTCCAAACAAAATAATAAAGCCATGCTGTGAACATGACATAAAAAGAATGGGGCAGGTCCAGATGTGTACCGGCTCTTGAAAAAAAAAGTACACATGACAAAATTATATATATATATAATATATACCATTAACATTTAGTCTTTCATATCAACAGTCAACAAAACATTAACTCATTCTGTAGCATTTGCTGAGTTCCAAGGTGTAAATATTCACACTGAAAATTTAACAATACTCCAGAATACTTCTAGATAAGTGTCACATTTTCCCAACAGTTGTCTCTTTTTTTCCTTGAAACTCTCCCCTACTTCCTTGATCTATGCTGAAGTTGTAAGGTATCACCTCTGCCATGACACATCAGTTTTCTGTCTTTACTGCTACTGCTCGAGGGCATGTGGCTCTTTTTTGGGGAGGAATGTGACCTTATATAAAACATAAGCTTCCCCTTGTCTCTTATGAACTTCCTTGTAATAAGCTGTTGACCATATACCCACACATCCCTATACACATCCTTTCAGGTTCATCTCAATTCACTCTTGTTGTAGGAATAAGAGGTTACAAGGGTAGCATCTCTATATAAATTGATAATTCCAGATAGAATACAGGTAAAGAGATTTAGCTAGCAGGGAGGAAAGGGGAACTTGATACCTGTAATTTCTTTGGTAACTCCTTCTATCAGTTGAGATCTGCACCTGATTTGGGTTTTAGTCTTTTAAAAACTGCTTTAAATAATTTATTCAGGGACTTGAATCCATCCTGTTCTGATGCTTAGCTCAGTGCTCTATCCACTGAACCATGCTGCCTCTGAGTTTAAGGTATAAATCTTATTTAAAGACTATAGTTCTTAATATCTCCCAGTCGAGTCAGTTGGTCGTTCACTTCCTTTCTCTCACTTATAACTGAAAAGCATATGTGTTCATCTTATTCCTCTGCTCTCTCATCCCAGCCCAACTTTAGCCTCTTGGCTGCTGAAGGAAGCAATAAGGCTCACCTGCTCTCTGCTGGTCTAGTTTTCTTGATCTCCAAGAATCTGGGCCCCATCCTCTAGAGAACTGCTACTTTTCTCCTTTTCTAACTATATACTCCCTCCCACCCTCCAGCCTCTTTTGAGCTCTTGTGATCTCCAGTGCAATTCTATTCTTTAGGATAATGTAAGAAGCATCTTTTGCCCATCAATGACTAATTAAGGAAGATATAGAATTATTAGTATACACAACTCTTTAATGCAGTTTTAATTATTGTTCAATCCTGCCTGACTCTTCATGACCCCTTTTGGAATTTTCTTGGTAAAGATACTGATTTGCCATTTCCTTCTCCAGCATATTTGACAGATGAGGGAACTGAGATAAACAGAGTTAAGTGACTCACATAGCTATTAATTTTCGGAGGCTGGATTTGAACTCATATCTTTGTGGCTTTAAGCCTGATGCTCTATCTACTGTGCCAACTACTTGTCCAGTGCAATTTTAAGAGCTATCATTATCAGGCAATCTTTTCAGTCACTTTCCATATAAAACTAATACTCTCCCATTCTAACATCATTTCCCCCAAACCCCTCTCCACTGTCACTACTTTCACCCTCAGTTCACACCTTCCCTGGTTTCATTGAAATAAGATCAAGTCCCTTTGACTTAAAATGTCCTTGCTGGGCATCAAATAGCCTGAAGGAAGAAAACTTAGTGAACTTTATGGCTTACTCTGTTAAACTATGTCAACAAGAACTTGGAAGAAAGATTTTTTTTTTTTGTAATGGTTATATTAATTACAGGCTGACCAACTTCTAAGGAGTTACATTTCAAAAGTTCTCTTATAAATGGATTTTTTGCAACATAGACCAAATTTTCCCATCTAAACAATATTATAACTGTGGGGGTCAATTCCTAGACAGTCCCACAAAAAAAGTTTAACATGACATAGTGGAAATGCTGGAACGAATATGGCCATAAAATAATGAGAAGGGCATTTTAAATAAATATACCAGCATTTACCCCCTTTAGATGAATACTGCCTTCAGGGATGTCTCCTTAGCAGGAAATATCCACAATTGCCAATGGTTTTGTCATCTGCTAAAACAGTTTTGAAACCACTCTTTTTGGCTTGAATCTTCAGGACTATCTAAGAATACCAAGAAAAATACTCCCAGACTTGCAACTTGTGAACAAAAAATGAAAAAAATAAAACAGTTGAGCATACTTTTGCAGCATCATTGATTAGAAAAAGAAGAAAAAAGAGAATGAAAAAATAATTCTTAAATGTATCTTCAATGCTGCTACTTAAAGAAGAGGCTCAATCAAAGCAAGGTCCAGAATCAGGTTCATTAGGAAGAAATAGAGGACACCAGACTATTTCAATAGGTTAAAAAATCTTAGTAGTATTTTTTTCAATAGTGAAAATAGTTCTCAACACTCATTTTTGTAAGACTTTGAGATCCAAAATTTCCTTTTCCTTCCCTCCCCCTTCCCAAGAGAGTAAGCAATCTGATATGTTTTATATATATATATATATATATATATATATATATATACAGTCTAAATGAAGTAGTTTTATCTCAGCTTTTTGAGACCTTCCTGTACCCAATACAAATCATCTTCCCCAACAGTAAATGACTCATGATGGATCTTTGTCTTCCTTCTCTCATTAGTAATGTCTAAAGGATCTTGTTCCCCCACCCACAAAATTTTCCTTAGTTCTAAAAATTGCTTATTGTAAACTCACCTCTAAGGTCTAACTTTATTTGTCTATGTATAAAATATATGAAATTTCCTTTAATATCTAAGATTTGGTTATTTTTCCCATTATTATTGAATGTATACTTGCAAGGCTTTTGGAGGTTGAGGACATGGGTTTGTTTTTACAAAAAAAAAAAAATGCTTTTAAGTCAATTGGTTTCATTTTCTTTAATGCAGATTAGTCTTATCTTGGGAAGCAACTGGTACAGTGGAGAGAGGGTCAGGGAGACTCATCTCTATGAGTTAAAATCCAGACTTAAGATACTTACTAGCTGTGTGACCTTGGTAAGTCCTTTAGACTTGTTTGCTTCACTTCTTCATCAGTCAAATGAGCTGGAGAAGAAAATGGCAAACCATTCCAGTAGCTTTGCCAAGAAAACCTCAGATGGGATTATGAAGAGTCAGAGTGGCTGAAAAATGACATAACACTCTTATATTTGAATTAAATGTTATATGAGGCATTTCATAACTCAAAGTCTTTATTCTGTGATATCTCAAATTCTTCTGAATGTTAGTGATATTTTTATGGAAGTTGCTGAACCCATTAATGCAAGAGTGACAATGAGAGAAATAAATGTTTAGAATCACAGTATCTAATAGTTATAAGGGACTTTAAAAATCATTTCCCCACAATTAACTGAATATGAATTGGAAGAAAGGAAAGGAGTAAGAAGATGGATTCCAACTCTGCTTTTTTTTCCTCTTTGTATGATTTTAGACAAATCAGATACATTTCTCAACTATGGAATGAGGGGACTGGACTAAATGAAATTTAAGGTCTGTTCTAATTCTAAAATTTATTGTCCTATGACTATACACATGTGAGAATCTACCTGAAGAAAAAACTGAGTTGTGATGAATGAAAAATAATACAGTGTATCTATCACAGGGACTAAGAAATAACTGATAATGTTTATTCATTGAATGGATTAAAAAGGAAAACATGGCATATGTTTAATACATGAAGGGGAATAACAGAGAAATTAGTTAAGAGACTGTGATAGTCCTTATCACCAGTCAACTGTTGGTCCTTAACAGCCTGATTGCTATCTTAGGTGACAAGTGGGAAGACTTGAGTAGATTTACTTTGGTGTAGGTGGACTTTTAAGTGGGCGGGGAGCGGAAGGAATTATGACATTCATTAGTCAGATGTTCATAACTGTGGGAGGAGGTCCTGAATAATATATATATAGTTACAATCTCTCTATAAACAGCATTTAGAAGGTCTGAGGCACATGTTAACATTGTCTTCTCCACCAAAAATAAAATTGGATGACATCTCACATCTCAAAGTTGTTTTTGTTGTTTTGCTTTTAAATCATGAAGTTTATACACAGCAAAAATGAAGTCTTTGATCTGACCATTTCCTTAGAAAGGGAATTTTGTAAGAAGGGAGTAAAATCTAAAGTACGTGCTAGCATTTACTGATGGTAGGACATTACTAACGAAAAATTATGTACTTACTTTTCATCAAAATGTAATAAATACTTGCTCAATGGTAACAACAAAATGTATTTTGATCTCTAGAACGCCACAATCCTCTGTCACCCAACAACCTAAGTGACATCCATGATTCCTCTCTGTCTGTCTCCCTCCCTCCCTCTCTGATTCTGGATCTTTTATTTTCTTTCATCCCATACAGCTATTTTGTTTACACTGTTACCACTATGATGGAGGGAGCCAACACTTCATGGCTGGATTATTTCAATAGCTTTCTTATTGGTCTCCCTGACTTAATTCTCTCTCCACTGAAGACCCATCCTCCATTTGGCTGTCACTGATTATTCTAAAGTGCAGGTTTAACTATTCCACCTTCTTATTCCATGAATATCAATGTTGCTTTCCATAATCTCCAAGATCAAATATGAAGCCCTATATTTGGCATTCAAAGCCTTTCATAACCCATTCCCTCCAACCTTTCTAGTCTTCTTGCAATTAACTCGCTGTTCCCCCTCTGAATTCCTCTGAATTCTGCAATTCAGTGACACTGGCTTCCTTGCTGTTCCTCTCATGACATTCACTATCTCAGTCTGTACATTTTCACTGACTATCCCTCAGCCTGGAATTCTTTCCTTCCTCCCCTCTGTCTCTTGAGTTTTTGCCTTCTTTCAAATCCCAGATAAAATAATACCTTCTATAAGAAGCCAATTCCTATACCTTTAAACCTGAATGTCCTCTCCAGGTTGATTATCTGTATTTATCCTGTATATATCTTATTTGTGCATAGTTGTTTGTGTGTTGTCTGCTTCATTAGACTGTAAGATCCTTTAAAGTAGGGACTGTTGCCAAGGCAATAATAAAAGAAGGGGAAAAGACTTCTATATGCAAAAACGTTTGTAATGGTGGTTTTAGTGGTGCTAAAGAATTGGAAAATGAGTAGATGCCCATCAACTAGGAAATGGCTGAATAGATTGCAGTATATAAAGATAATGGAATATTATTGTTCTTTTAAAATGATGAACAAACTGATTTTAGAAATGCATGAAAAGATTTACATGATTTGATGCTGAGTGAAACAAGCAGAACCAGGAATACACTGTACATAGTAACAGCAAGAATATACGATGATCAAGTTGGTTCTTCTCAGCCCTTCAGTGATCCAAGACAATCTCAATAAATTGTGGATAAAAAATGCCATTTGCATCCAAGAGAGAACTACGGAGACTGAATGTAAATCAACACATGCTATGTTCACTTTTTTCCTTCTTTATCTTCTGTTTTTTTTTTTTTTCTTGCTTGTGGTTTTTCCTTTTTGTTCTGATTTCTCTCTCTCAACCATGATTCATAAGGAAATTGTATTACAAGATTGAATTTATATGTATAATCAGAAAAAAATAATAATAAAGTAGGGATTATTTTTGTCTTCATATACCTAATGCTTGGCACTGGGACTTCCAAATAGTAGATACTTAATACATTCTAGTCTAATTCCTGCCTGCCAACTCTATTCCTGTCACTGTGTTGGGGATACAGAAATGAAAATAACAGGTTTTACACTCAAGGCAGCGACATTTTAATGTGCAGAGAGGGAAGATGAAGAGAATACATTCCTTTATAAGAAAATAAAAACATATGCCAAATACATACAAAACAAATTTGAAAGAATAAAGCCCCTTCTAACTTTAAGTTCTTCATAGAAATAACATTCTATGACTCTTCCTCTCCTAAATGGAGTGGTGGTACATTCTGGGCAATAGCAGGGTCAATAGGGAGAGCTCCTCACCCTGCTACATAGATACATAAAGGCTGAGTCACAGATTCCTTCCAAGCTTAGCCCTTATGAAACAAATGTTTATGGTTAACAACCATATAACCATAGTACAGACTTAGAGTCCACACTGGTCCAGGAACCAAGATATTTCAGATGATATCTTTGCTATCCTCTAGGATAAGCTCTAGGAAATCTTATTTCAGTTAGTTGGATGTTTAATTGGATATTTAGATTCATATTAGTATCTCCAGGACATTCCATTTCAAACTTGCTAGGAAGTTTGAGTTAGTCCTTATATTTTTGCTAATTTACTCTGTGACTTTGGGCAAGTCTTTATACACATTTATTCCCATTTTCTCAGGTATAAAATGAAGAGCATTAACTAACTAGAGAATCTTTAAGGTAGATTGCAGTTTGATAGTCTGTAGTTTGATATTCTAAGGCTGAACAAATCTCCCTAAATATTTTTAAGGAAATTGCATAATAATCTTGCCATAGAATAAACTCTATTTGTTCTCTACTATGAGTTGATTTTATTCAGCAGTATTCTAGGCACTGAGTTAAGAAATACAGAAGTATTTCCAACCTAATATAGAAACAACCTAATATAGAAATGTCAAGGAGTGTAATGTAGCAAGTGCAATGTAAGTCTTAACAATTATATGAGGTAAGACAGACAGTAAAGGAGTGAACAGGTATAGTAGGGTTAGTTAATTAAGAAAGGATGTAAATGTTCCGAAAGTCAAGCTTCCTGCTGAATATACAAGAGGGTGTGTCTGGGACTAGGAAGAGACAGAGGAATTATCTCTTTACAATCTTGTCATGACTCAGTATAGTCAGACAGGGCAAGAAGTCTGAGGTCTCAAAAGTTACACCTACACCTACAGTGAAAGGAAAGGTGACCTAATAGGCACTAAAACTTGCCAAAATATAATTCATAGTAAATATGATGAACTATAATCATTGATGAAAATCCCCAGGACTCCCTCCTGACTCAAAAACATTTGAAAATTAACTGCATCATGATTTTCACAAATCCCTATTTGTTATAAGGGCTAGTTTTTATTCACTTATTTATTGGGGTGCTGGGGTGGGGTGGGGATTTATGGGTGGGTAGGGGAGAACCTTGGAGAAAGACATTGGAATTTGGGACAAAAAGCATTAATGTGAGAAATATGCCCATAGGAAGTGCTATGAAGCTAATTATGCTATTGAAGGAGTTATTATTCTTTTTTGTTATTGTTTTTGTTTTGTTACTTCTAGTCGAGTCTGACTCTGGGATCCCTTTTGGGATTTTCTGGGCAAAGATAGTGGAGTAGTTTGGTTTGCTATTTCCTTCTCCAGCTCATTTGACAGATAAGGAAAGTGAAGCAAGCAGAGTTAAATACTCAGGGTTACACAACTACTAAGTATCTGAGGCTAGCTTTGAACTCATGAAGATGAGTCTTCCCAACTTCAGGTCCAGCACTCTATACACTATGGCACCACTTAGCTGCTCCTACAGGGAAGAAACACCTCCTAATGGCTTCCATTATTCTTCCTATCTAGCAGAGTACACAGAGACCTCACTGTCAGGATGACTTAGAACCAAATTTCACTTCTAGTACATACTTTTAGTATGATTCTGGACAAATTACTTAATTTTTTAATCTTCTAGCACAAAAAGTTCTAACTTGCATTGGCAGAAGGAATTTATCATATTGTATGATATAGTTTACTACCTATTCTTAACTTAGTTCAAAGTTCTCTCTCCATCCCTAGCCCCTACTTTATTTGTTGAAATTATCACCAACCCTCTAAATTTTGACATCTTGGGGAAAAGCCAAGATTGCCCCCTATTTGTTATAGTCTCCAGGTTTACTAGAAGAAAAAGCCAGATATATTCACATACAGTGCCCTTTCCATTTTATTCTACCATACTAAATTTTTAGTTATCCATCTAAATTATTGTGGCTCCCTACCCCCACCCTAAACTAGTATAATCTCTGAGCTATTCATTCAGGCATTTCCCCAATGGCCTATGGGATATACAACACTTTTTTTTTTTTCCTATGAAAGAGAAGAGAACAAAGTCATTGGAAATACTTATTCATGTGGCCTGGTATTAGAGAAATTTAATCCACCTTCCTGGTGGCAATTGTCTGGTCCAAGTCAGACAATTATTTTGCAGATGTCATTCTTCTCAAATATCGCTGCATCTGAGAAAGAAGACTCGCAACCAACATAACTAATTTAAAATCTTACAAAAATATACATTTAAAAAAAAAAATGCCCTGCATTTGAGGAAAGGTTTGAATGGGGAAAAAAAAGACCTGTATTCTCTTTGTAGTCATCTGAGGACAAATAACAGAATCCCAAAGTATCTCATTTTAGTGTCCTGTTACTAATTTACTAATGCCCAAATGCTTAGATTTTCCCCTGCTGTATGCCTCACTTTTAAAAAAAAAAAAAAGGGGGGGGGTTACTTTTGTGAAGGTTGTCAGAATATTAATTGGAAAAAAAACATTCTGATGAAATGGAATGTCCTATAAGCTGGAAGTAAGGCTAGATTAACACAGTTCTTACACATAATATTAGGTTTTCTTTATATTTTGGTTTTAAGAGGACAGTTGCTAAATGACAATTTTTGCTGACTCCAAAGGTAAACAAAAGGTATTTTATAAGGTTCAATTGGTTTACTTACATTATAGACTAAAGCAAAAGTTCATATCTTTTTTTGCCCTTTTGGTAGTGTGGTGAAATTTATATTTTCTCAGGATAATTTTTTCCAATAACTTTTCATTTGTCCAAATATAAGTGCAGATAGTTTTCAACATTTATTTTTGTAATACTTTGACTTCCAAATTTTTCTCCCTCCCTCCTTTACCTCCTCTTAAGAGAGCAAGAAGTCTGGTATAGGTTAAATATGTGCAATTGTTTTAAACATATTTCCATGTCTGTCATGTTGGCTAAGAAAAATCAGATCAAAATGGAGAGAAAATGAGAAAGAAAAAACAAGCCAACCAACAACAACAAAGGTAAAAGTATTATGCTTCAATCCACATTCAGTCTTCAGTTGTTCTTTCTCTAGATTCAGATTCTATTCCAAATCTATAGAAATTGTCTTAAATCACCTCATTGTTGAAAGGAGCCAAGTCCATCACAGTTGATCATCACATAATCTTGTTAGTACTGGGTACAATGTCTTCCAGATTCCGCTTGCTTCACTCAGCCTCAGTTCATATAAGTCTTCTCAGGATTTTCTAAAGTCAGCCAGCTCATCATTTCTTATAGAACAATAATATCCCATTATATTCATACACTATAACTTATTCAGCCATTCCTCTACTGATGGACGTCACTCAGTTTTCAGTTCCTTGCCACTACAAAGATCTGTTCTCTTCTTTTTCTTAGGAAAAAAATGAGTTATACATACCCTAGGCCAAAGGGGAAACTGCCTGAAACTAGGCATGGACCCACATTTAACACCACAAACTAAGATTAGATCAAAATGGGTCCAAGATTTAGGCATAAAGAACGAAATCATAAATAAATTGGAGGAACATGGGATAGTTTACCTCTCAGACTTGTGGAGGAGGAAGGAGTTTGTGTCCAAGGGAGAACTAGAGACCATTATTGATCACAAAATAGAACATTTTGATTACACCAAATTAAAAAGTTTCTGCACAAACAAAACTAATGCAAACAAGATTAGAAGGGAAGTAACAAATTGGGAAAAAATTTTTACAGTTAAAGGTTCTGATAAAGGCCTCATCTCCAAAATATACAGAGAATTGACATTAATTTATAAGAAATCAAGCCATTCTCCAATTGATAAATGGTCAAAGGATATGAACAGACAATTTTCAGATGATGAAATTAAAACTATTTCCACTCATATGAAAGAGTGTTCCAAATCACTATTGATCAGAGAAATGCAAATTAAGACAACTCTGAGGTATCATTACACACCTGTCAGATTGGCTAAGATGACAGGAACAAATAACGATGAATGTTGGAGGGGCTGTGGGAAAACTGGGACACTGATGCATTGTTGGTGGAGTTGTGAAAGAATCCAACCATTCTGGAGAGCAATCTGGAATTATGCCCAAAAAGTTATCAAAATGTGCATACCCTTTGACCCAGCCATACTACTACTGGGCTTATATCCCAAAGAAATACTAAAGATGAGAAAGGGACCTGTATGTGCCAAAATGTTTGTGGCAGCCCTTTTCATAGTGGCTAGAAGCTGGAAAATGAATGGATGTCCATCAATTGGAGAATGGTTGGGTAAATTATGGTATATGAATGTTATGGAATATTATTGTTCTGTAAGAAATGACCAACAGGAGAAATACAGAGAGGCCTGGAGAGACTTACATCAACTGATGCCGAGTGAAACGAGCAGAACCAGAAGATCACTGTACACTTCAACAATGATACTGTACGAGGATGTATGCTGATGGAAGTGGATTTCTTCAACATAGAGAAGAGCTAATCCAATTCCAATTGATTAATGATGGACAGAACCAGCTACATGCAGAAAAGGAACACTGGGAAATGAATGTAAACTGTTATTTTTACCTTCTGAATCCAATTCTTCCTGTGCAACAAAAAATTCAGTTCTACACACATATATTGTATCTAGAATATACTGTAATATATTTAACATATATAAGACTGCCTGCCATCTGGGGGAGGGGGTTGGGGGAGGAAGGGAAAAAAAATCTGAATAGAAGTAAGTGCAAGGAGTAATGTTGTAAAAAATTACCCATGCATATGTACTATCAAAAAAATGTTATAATTATAAAATAAAATTTAAAAAAAAGAGAGAAATAACAAAGGGGAAACTGCCTGAATTTTGATGATTTTTCTTTATTGGGCAAGGGGGTTCGGAGACGCAACAATTTAAATGGATATTTAAATAATTAATTTAAATTTAAATTTGGTATGGCATAGTATAATGGAAAGAGTTCTGTATTTGGATTTTTCTTCTAGCTATGTTATTTAATTCTGTTTAACCTTGCTGAGTAGGGGGCAGCTTTGGCTTTTGTACAGAATGACAAAATTCAGAGAACTGCTACAAATCCACATGTGGGTTCAGAATATTTTTAAATGTATAAAATAAAAACTGTAGAGTTAATTCATCAATAAATGAACATAATTATTAAGTACTTACTTTATCTTAGGCATTGTGCTAAGAATACTCAGAATACAAAAAGAAGCAAAATACAGTCCCCATCCTCAAGAGTTTATAATCAAATGAGGGAGACATATGTAAACAAATATATATATATATATATATATATATATATATATATATATATATATATAACAAGTTATATAAAGGATAAACAGAAAATTTTTGTTGTATGTCCTCCATTCTTGAAGAAGACCATGGTAATTAAATAATTAATGCCATGACATACAAACACTGGGATTAAAAAGAATTGAAGAAGGCTTCCTATAAAAGGTGAGATTTTTAGTTGTGACTTAAAAGAGCCAGGGAGTCAGTAGTAAAAAGAAAAGAGGGAGATATACCAGACTTGGAGAACAGAAAATAAAAAATGCCTAGAGCCAAAAGGGAGTGTTTTATTTATGGTAAAACCAGGAGGCCAGTGTCGCAGGATCAAAGAGTATGAGTCAAGGAATAAGATGTACAAAGATGGGAACCAGTAGGAGGGATCTAGTTTATGAAGGGCTTTGAATGCCAAACAGAGCATTTTGTATTTGTTACTGTAAGTTCTTGAAGAAGGCCATGACATCAAGAAGGTCATGCCTTGACTTGTAAGTGAATTGGATTTAAGAGAGAATTGTGCAGTCACCAGTCTCACTTTCTCCTCCTGAACTGTCTAGATCCATCCAGTGGCAAGATATAGATTAGGATGACTCGAGATAGGCTTAGATGCAATGGGAGACTTTGGCTTTTTAAAGCTAATGTCTTTAACAGTAGGAAGTTATTGGAGTGCATGATTTAGTGGATCTGCACCTTAGGAAAATCACTTAAGTGGTTAAATGAAGGATGGATTAGAGAAGAGAAGAGACATGAGGCAGGCAGACCCACCATCAGGCTGCTGAAATCATTAAAGTGAGAGGTATGAAGTCCTAATAAGAGGGGTAGCAGGATCAGAGCAGAGGAGAGGGTATATTCCAAAAGTGAATTTGACAGGCCTTGGCAACAGACTGGATATTAGGGGTAAAAGACAGTGGGGAGACATGAACCAGTTATCAGGGAGAGATGGAAGATAAGTGAAAGAGTGTGGATGACAGAAGGGGCAATATGTTGAAGGAGATAGGAACGGAAGGAGGCTGGTTGAACAAATGGAGGGGTTAGCTTTGAGAGAAGTAAAATTTCATGTGAGAAAGGGATAAAGGAAGAGAAAGTGCCAGATGCCATCTGAGTGATAGAAAAAAGGAGAAGGAGCTCACAGTAAATAACCTGCCTGCCCCCATCTCTGTTTCTGTCTCTTCTCTGTCTCTATCTCTGTTTCTCTCACTTTTTCTCCCTCCCTCCCTTCCTTTTTCCCTTCCTCTGTCTCTCTGTCTCTGTCTCTGTCTGTCTCTGTCTCTGTGTCTGTGTCTGTCTCTGTCTGTCTGTCTGTTTCTGTCTCTGTCTCTGTCTCTCTCTGTCTTTCTCTCGTAAAATATGAAACCAAGTTCTTGACAGAGCAAGGGGGAAGAGGAGCAGTCATGGGAGGTTTAAGGAAAGGTGAAAAGGTTTAGAAGAGTTGCCATGGAATAGGATAGTGAGTTTATAAATACAAAGGAAACCTTTTATGATGAAATATAGTTAACAAAATATTTTTTAAAAAAATTCATGAACTCCAGGTTAAGAAAATCTTATCACTATTATCTGTTTCTCTTGGGAAGATGATCTTGAATATAAAAAAGTCTAAGAAGTTTAAGAGTTTCCGAAGATCACAAGGTATTCCAAAATTTTGCTGCCAACTCTCAGTTCTGTATGGTAATTACAAAGCATGATTTCCAGTATGTATTGATTTTAGAGAACAATTAGAAGTCTGGTTTTTATGTTATAAAGACCTGGAGTGGAGTCGTCTCAATTCATTCAACTTCTCAGAACCTCAGAAAACTTAGAACAGTTGCTGTTCTGCGTGAGTAGAGGGAGTTTCCATACTAGGACTTCTCCATGCTAGTGAAACCACAAATCTAGAATACATGTATACACATGTATATACACTACTACTACTAGTAGTACCACTACTAGTACTAGTATTACTACTACTACTGCTATTACCTATTGCTGCTGCTATTACTATTACTACTGTTACTACTAATGCTATTATTCGTACTACTATTATTGCTACTCTACTATTGCTGCTACCTACTGCTACTACTATTATTACTACTGTTATTATTGCTATCACTATGCTACTCTGCTACTGCTACAACCTACTACTATAGCTATTACTATTACTACTACTGCTGCTGCTACCTACTGCTACTACTACTACTATTACTACTACCTGCTACTATCACTTCTCCTCCTTCTCTTTCTTCTCCTATTATTTCATTAGCATAAGAAATTTTTGGTGAGGATGCAAGCCAGTACCTGCTCTGCAACTCTGTGGTTATCTCCATTTTATTCTGTTTAAATCTTGCTTGTGCTGTTTACAGAAGACAAATTGTAACTATAAGTTTCCAAGTTTCTTTTTTAATTTTTGATTTCCTTTCTTTGTATCCCCAGCATTTAGTACAGTGCCTGGCACATATTAGGCACTTAATAAATGCTTATTGCTGCTATTTGCAATTAAAAGTTTTATAGAGGGCTTAGGCCACTGAGAGATTACATAACTTGATTGAAGTCACAGAGGATACACCTGAGGTCGAGTTTTGAGTCCATCTTCTTGACTCCTAGACCAACTCTTTTTTCGTTATGCTATGCAATTTTCTTATATGTATGCATACATATGTAATATTAATATTTTATCCATTTTAAATAATTATAAATTGATATATTGTTTAAAATTAATGAAATAATTTTAAAATATTAAATTATAAATTACCTTTCTATAATTTTTCCCAACCCTTTGTCCTTCTGATATACATAATAAAGAATTAGTAAAGCTTACACATCTTTAAAATAAATAGAAAATAAACACTATAATATATATATATATACATATATATATATATATATATATATGAATCTTAAATCTGATTTAAAGGAAGGAGAGCACAGGGACTGGATCCATGATTCCACAGGTGCAGGAAAATTCTCATACCAAAACAGATCAGTACTTTAGCCTGAAATGTATAGACTTAGAGAGTTGCCTAGGACACTGAGAGGTAAGATCTTTTGGACAAATTTTGTCAGAGATAGATTTTGAAAACATTTCTTTTTGTGTTCAATATAACTCTCTATTCATTAAGCCACATTTCCTCTTAAAAGATGGAAAGTATGTGTGCATACTATATCATGTAGTATGTATACATTGATGTGTATCAATCTGTTAAAATTAATACAGGAAAGTAAAGCCATTAGCATTCAAGAGTTGTATCTAATTATTAGCATTTGAAATAAATCATATGTACATATATCATGGAGTTTGAAAAGGAAAAAAGTAAAGCCCAGGGTCAAACACTGCCCTTGTATCAAAATATTTTGCTGTAAAAATAAGCACTGTGATAGCCTCATCATTCATTTAGCAGCAGGAGACATTATTCTTTGGCACTTCTCTAGCTCTATTAGAATTGTCCTTTAATTAGAATAATGATTTAAAACAGATTGCGTTTATCTTTGCTTTAGTTCCTAAATTCCTCTTGGCAGGACTATGTTCTTAAGTGACAAAAGCTTCCATTCTGTTTTCATAACTAAATGAAAGAACTTTGACCTCTGAACAGACATTTTGCTAAAACAGGAGAAATTTACATTTACAAAAAAGGAGAGAGAATATGGATCTTAATTTCTGTTAATTAGGCCTAATAACATTTGCTTTTTACAAACTAGAAAAACTGAAATATGAAAAATTAAGAATATCAACCTAAGCATTAAGATCATTAAGAATTAAATCTATTCCTCAGCTCATGTAATAACCTTCATTAGGATTTTATAAGGATCACACACCCAAATTGACTCACCAATACAGCACAAATACAAGTCTTAAAATCCCTTCACATAAAACTAAAAAGGAAACTCAGATTTCTTTTTACCAGGCAATTGAAGCATTTTATAAGAATCTGAATGTCAATGACAGTTTTCTTGGTATTTTACACCACAGAGGACTTGATTGCCAATTCTGCTTGTATTTGGTATTTGAGGAAAGATGCTTTGTTTGCCTAATTGGAATACAGTAAAGGAACGCACAAGTTTCAACAGGTAGCAAACACCTAACACATATGGTACCTATTTAATATGCTTCTCCTTCAACACATGAAAGGTTGGAAAATATCAGTTGCTTGGCAATAATACACTGACCAACTAATTCTACATGTCAATTGGCTCATAAAACAGACTCCAGAAAAGACCATTATTTAAATAAGGAACTGTCACTTTGAAAACAAATGTAATTGTTTCTTTTCTGGTCAAAGGATCCATTCCAAAATGTGTTCTGTACAAAGAGTGAGTCATTAGAGATGTTCTTTAAACAAAGATTTAGAAACCAAGGCCATCGGTCACTAGCTGATTAGTTTCTCTGATCTAGGAAAACTATTCTTTAGAGAAAGTTGTTAATTAAGCTGTCTTCAGAGGCATACACTGAATTACAGATGTCCAGCAAGTGGGTGGCTCCTGTGAATTTAAAAAAAGTTCAAATAATCTAAGAGAATTATTGTATTTTATGCAGCTTTAAAGGTATCTATAATGATTCCTTCAGTGATCCCCTGAATGCAGAATATCCAGTTGGATGGCATCATTTGAAGTCTCTGGAGCCCCAAGATTGAACTATAATTATGCTATTATTAGGATTTGCCAGAATCTAAAATAATGCAACTGAAAAGAATGAGGAAGTCGAAGAGACACAGGACTCCAAATCCTATAGCAAGTTTTTCTATCTCTAAAATTTAAAGAAATTCAGGGTAGAAAAATAGAGGGGATTTACAAAGCATATCAGAAACATCCCCTGGAACAAAAGAGTTTAAAATAGTCTACATTTGCCCTAAATAGGAGTTCTTATAATAGGGTCCATGGATCCAGTCTATAAATAGATTTTAAAGATGGAAGGGAGGAAATTTTTATTTTTACTAACCTCTAACTAAAATTTAACATTTTTTCAATTATGATTTTTAAAAATAAACTTATTCTGAGAAGAGATCCATAAACGTCACCAGACTGCCAAAGGAATCCATTATACAAAAACAGCTAAGAGCCCTTGTTCAAAAAGGAGTATTTCAATTTTTCACCTGATTGTCAGGATTTTTGAATAAAACAAATTAACAAATCAGAAATTTGTTAGAATTAGACTGCTAGTCATAAGTAATTATCTAATGGGAATTATATTGTTGTTTCAGTTGTGTCCAAGTCTTTATGATCCCATTTGAAGTTTTCTTGGCAGAGACTAAAGTGGTTTATCATTTC
Organism: Sminthopsis crassicaudata; assembly: GCF_048593235.1. NCBI lineage: Eukaryota > Metazoa > Chordata > Mammalia > Dasyuromorphia > Dasyuridae > Sminthopsis > Sminthopsis crassicaudata. Next base: position 221,502,463 of record NC_133619.1, on the reverse strand, counting down.
TTTCTCCAGTTCATTTTATAAATGAGAAAACTGAGGCAAACAGGGATAAGACTAAGTGACTTGCCCAGAGTCACACAGCTAGGAAATGTTAAATGTCTGAGGCTAGATTTAATCTCAGGTCCTCCTGACTTCAGCCCTATCCACTATGCCACCTAGCTGCCCCTGAAGTCATCTTCTTAAGGGACAGACTTGTGAACTGCATTGTGTACATGCATAAAGATGCATCTCCTGATTGGCTGAGAGAATGCTAGATATGGTATTACATATGCTGAGGCTTCACAGACATGAAGAAAAGACTTTAAAAGACCTGTGGTTAGAAGAGAAAGTAAGAAATTTTGAAGGACTAATAGGTGAGCAAACAAATCTCTATTATGGTCCTTGACTTCTAGCACTTGAAACGCTAAGAGAAGTGGGGCCATTCCTTCTTTCTGTTTTGCTGAGCTTCTTTTAAATCTTATTCCTAATTAAGAAGCTTATGTACTCTTGTATGTTCTATAGTATATTCTAATTTATTCAATTTTGATGTTTTATGTAATAAATAGGTGGGCTAAATATTTGTGATAATCGTTTGTGTAACTAGAACTCAGTGGGAAGAAGGCTAAACTGACAAAGCTCCAGGCTACCCTTTCCACTTAGAATCACAAATATTGTGCCCCTAAGGTTAGAGACATTTAAGGGGCGTTATATCTCTAGCACAATACTACTTTTCTTGATGTTACAAGGGATTACTAGGACTTTGCAGTCCTGGATCCTGCCTGATGAAATAGGAGTTCTTTAGAAATAAGTAATAGATGAGAATTAATTTCAGTTTAGATTGAAAAAGGTATAATGGTTTGGCTAGTCTAAAAATCTCCTTTATACTTCTTAGATTTAAAAGATGGAAAGAACATTGTAAACATTCAATGAATAAACACGAAATCTAAATCTGCCAGGGTAAATTTTCAGCCTCAGATAAAAGGGTACATTTTGTACTTGCAGGAAAAGATTGCAGTGATATAATTTCACAGTCAATAACAACTCTCTGTGTATCATTGTTTAACCCAAAGTGGAACAATCATAGAAAACTCTATACAAAGCTTCTGGAAAGCTTATAATCATGAATCTACTAAAGTTTCTAAATACTTTACTTGGTATTGAGGATTTTTTTTATATATTTCAGTATATTTCTATATAATCATCAAGCTAATAATTATATATATATATATGAATATATATAAGGTATTATTTCACTAAAGCAAATTATTAAAATTTCTTACTGTTTTTCACCTCTTTAAAAATTTCTTTCCCTTTGAACTCCAACCAAAAAGCTTTGCTCAAAACCAGTTATTTTTGTGAACTCATTTATCATTTGCTCAATTTTCCAAATGAATTGACCCATGCATAAAGAAGTCATTACAAATCACAAATCACTCTGATCAGAGTCAAATAAGTCCCAACTTCCAAACTTCAGTCAGCCATTAGACCATAAAGCCTTTTAAAGGAACATTTCAAACTGTAAGATGCTTGAAGAAATATTTTGTATTTTGCCACAAGATACAGCATCAAGCAGTTGCATTTTTTCAATTTTCTCAAGTTAAAAAAATAACCAAACTTTTAAAAGATTTTAAAGATATTCTAGCCCTTAGTACAAACTTACATCATAAATTTCCATTTATTGACTATATTGAGGTATCGTACATTCCATTTAGTGCTTCTGATATGGATTACTCTAAATACTAAAATATTTTCCTTTTTTTTTTTGCATGGAATTGTGGTTTATAAATTATACATTATTTTAGAGGATTTTTTTGTCTTATTCTTAATTCTTTTCCCAGTAAACATGATCATAATGTTGTCTGGTTTTCCACTTTCTAAAATACAAAGAAGGCTCTCGTTTCAATTATTATGTCAACTATGCTAAATGGGCCATTAATACATCTTGGTTTAATTAATAGTTTAAATATTTAATCAGCACATATACATATGTTGGCACTTATATATTTATATTTATGTAAACACATTTCGACAACACTTAATTAGGAATAATCTGGTTGGAATTAGCTTAAGTTCTCATTTTCTGAAATATCCTGTCTGCTACAACACCTAAAAATGTCATGAATCAAAACATTCTTACAAAGTACACAAGAATACTTTCAGAAAGTTTAGAATAATTACATCAAAGATTCAAAAAAAGGAAGATATCTTGGAAGTCTTGTGATCTAAATCTCTCATTTTACTGATTATTGAAGTCAAGAACACTCATCTTTCTGAGTTCAAATCTGGTCTCAGATACTTTCTGTGTGAGTAAGACAGTAGCTATATGACCCTGGGCAAATCACTTAACCCTGTTTGCCTTAGTTCCTCAACTGTAAAATTATCTGGAAGAGGAAATGGAAAACCATTCTAGCATCGTTGCCAAGAAAAAAACCAACTGAGATTGTGAAGTCAGACACAATGGAAATGACTTAAAAACAAATATATATTTCAATTCTAATTAAATAATTTAATAAACATCTTATTCTGATGTCTCATAAAAAAGGAAGATACTCTTGGATTCTAATATAATTAATTATATATATATATATATTATGTATATAATATCATAATATTATCTATAGAATATATGAATATATTATTATATGATAATATAAAACATAATATTATAATATAAATAATTAATTATAATTAATGAAATAATATTATTCTGTCAGATACATGCTAGAAAGGCTTTGAATGACAATGGCAGACTGTACTTACTGTCTGTACTAACTTCTTTTGTGAAAATAATTTAGAATCTGCAGCCATTCACTTATGACAGCAAAATAAAAAACACATAGCAAATTAGAAAAATTAATAAAAGATGAAAAGATAAAAAGAAAGAACATGCAATACAAAAGAATCCTAAATGATTCATTTAAACAAGTTATTGGAAAAAAAAGTTAAAATACTTGACACTAACATGGATTATTATTTCCTATTTAAGTTTAATGGATATGACACAATTACTAGAATACAGAGTACAGAAAAGCCTGGAAACCAACAACCAACAACCAAAGATAGCCAACGAAAATGAAATTTCCTCCTTTTGCTTCTTTTTTTCAATGTTACTATAAAAGTTAACACCGACTTCCAATTTTCAGCTCCTCACACTCTCTTATTACCCATGTCTAATCAGTAGCTAACCCTTGCCAGTTTTACCTTTGCAACCTTTCTTTGTAGATATCCTCTTCTCTCTGTTTTCAATACTCTACCCTACCACTCTCATCACCTCATGCATGGATTACCGCTAAAAACCTTTTGCTTGATCTCCCTACTTCATCTTTCCTGTCCATTCACCATTCAATTATCAAATTGATCTTCCTAAAGCACAAGTATGACCACGTCTCATCACCATCCTCTAGTCATTAAACTCCAGGATTTCCTATCACTTCTATGATCAAATATGTATTCCTTTTGCTTTTAAAGTCCATCGTAATCTGGCCCCTTCCTATCTTTCCATTATTGTTATAACTTATTCCTTCCACATACTCTACAATCTAGCAGCACTGACTTTTACTGTCTTTATACAGGACATTCCATCTTTGGGATCCATGCATTTTCGTTGACTTCCACTCCTAGATTCTCCTTTATCATCTCTGCTTCATGGCTTCGCTGACTCCCTTCAAGTCTTGAATAAAATACTACTTTCTTCAAGAAGCTTTTTTCCTTATCTCCTTTATTACTAGCAAGCCAGTCCCTTTCTCCTGATAATGCCTCCAATTTATCTTGTATGTTGTTTATATATTGTTGATCATATGCTTTCTCCACCTTAAATTGTGAGCTACTTGAGAGTTCTTCAGAACTATTCTCAGCATTTTTTCAGGGATTTCTAGATAATAAGCTCTTAACAAATGCTTTTTGATTTGACTTTTGCTGGTATTAGCATACTCTTCAAATGGAATCTTAAGAAAGCAAAACATGGAGAAACTAAGTCATTCAGTTTCAGAACTTCTGGCCCTAGGGCCATGATAAATTAAATAAGGAACTAAAAGATTTACCCTATGTTGGTAGATTCCCCCAAATGCTTCAATCTGATCATCTTCTCACATGTCATTGCATGTATACTGTCCTTTTAAGCAAGACCACTATAATTTGCTCGGAAATAAAAAGTAATTAAATTTGTTTCATCCTTTCTTTTGGAAAAGGCATGGCAATAAATTGCCCTATTTGCCAATCTTTATATCTGGGATATCTCAGACCATTTCATAGATACCATCCTCCTAAATATGTTGTATCTCTTATTAGAATTAAAGTCTCTCCAGCTAAATAAAAAAGGAAATGGTTGTTTAGGAAAGAAATATTTGTCATTCAATCAATCAGTAAACAACTATGAAGTCCTTATTATGTACTCATATTATGCTAAGAAATGAAAGTACAAAGAAAGACCACAAAATTGTCCTTTGCCTAAAGTAGCTTACATTCTAATAAATAGACAAAATGCAAACTATGTACATACAAAATGTATACACTGTAAATGTGAAGTAATCACAGAGGGAAGACCTTTAGGGGAGGGAGGAAGTACCAAGAAAAGCCTCTTGTAGATGGGTTTAGTATTTAGTTTTGAAGGAGGTCATGGAAGCTGAAAAATGGGGATGAGGAAGGAGAACAATTTATAACCATGTTCTAAAAGTCATCAAATTATGCATATAATAGTATTGAAATATACTACTGTTCTGATAGAGAAGAGACAGAATCAAGATTCAGAATGAGCAAATGTTTTGGGGCATGGCCAATGTGGTCATCTATTTTGCTTAATTATTCATATTTGTTACAAAGATTTCCCTTTTCTTTTTCATTTTTTAAAGGAGTGGAAGGCAGGAAGTAGGAATGAAAGAAAACTAAATTCTGGTTACTTGAAAAAAAAATAAAATAAAGGTTACATTAAAAAAAGAAAGAACAATGGATTTGGAGGCTTGACAGACCTGGGCCACCTCCCATACTTACTCATTGTGTGAATATGTACAAACCACTCTTTTGATGTCTGAGTGTCAGTTTCCACATCTAGTAAATTGAGCTAATAATATCTCTAGTTCTTACCTCCCAAGATTGTTGTAAGGATCAAATAAGATAATGTACAAAATACTTTTTCCAAACCAAAAAGTTTAATAGAAATGTCAGTTATCATTATCTATAATACCAGAATGATTTTGCTGCTTGATGGATTGTGAGATACTGAAGCACAATTTGTTAACAAAAAGATTTCCAAAAACAAATAGCAGCTGTCTCATAGCATTAGGATAGAATCAGAATAGACCAAAAATAGAAACAGAAATTCTAGCCAATGAACCTTATATTCTCTTATTTTAGAGGAAAAAAAGCAATCACTACAATGGAATTTATATAACTATCCTAATTGATAGAAATAGCATTATAATCTGTTAAAATAATAAATATTTGGAGAGAAAGAAAAAATGAAAACTCATCTCCATGTAGATACTTTACAATTTACAGAAAAGGATTTTTCTTACAAAAGTCCTGCAAAGTAGTCAGGGCAAGAATTATTATTCCCATTTTGTGGATGCAAAAACCAAAACTCAGAGGATTTAAGTGACAGGTTCTATTAGAACAGAGCCTGAACTCAGTTCTCCTGATTTTGATTACTGTGCTCTTGGCCTTATTATATCACAGAAGGTAGCCAAGATTCATTGCTCTGGGCAAATGGCATAATATCAATACCTGACAAAGAGAAAGCAGATTTTGCTCATATGACAGAGATAGGGATCTCTATTTTTGTCATCTCAAGAAAAATTTTCTTCAAGCTAGAAAGGGCAGACTAAAATGGTGGAGTGCATTAAAACACAAAGTAAGTAAGAGATATTAAAGAATCTTGTTTCTCTAAATGACTTCAAATTTCCCAGCCCAGAAAAACTATAGTCATGCCCCATCTAATTATGTTAATTGGTTCTGCAGAAAACACATTAAGCAAAACATTATGATAGGGGTGAGGGTGGGGGTTAGTTCCACATGGAAAATATTTTAAATGGAAGAACGATATTGTTGCCAGGCCTTACAATGTTATAATGGGATTTCATCATCTTATGTTGTTAGTCAAGTTCTTAAGAAGTTATTGATGGTGATCTTGAAAACATTATTGAAAAGATGAGAAACTTGATGATGAGAATGAGAGATAGTTTGATATAATGGATAGAAATCCGGCCTTGGATCAAGAAAATATCCTGTTTCTAAAACATTGATAGCTATTGTTCATCCTCCATTTTCAAAGGGGACCAATGGCATCTCAAGGTGATGGCTAGACTCTTGTGTAAACTGAATTTAGGTTAGGCAGAGTTGCACAAATTTATTAGTATCATTCTATCTTTCAGAGTCATCAAAGTCAGTGTCAAAACAAAAGTCAAAATGGCCGGAGATGGCCCAGGATGCACCTTGTTGTCTTTAATGTCTGACCAAACTCTAAGCACTCCATAGTGTCTCCTTCAGCTACCTTAATGGAATAAATTGTTCTCATGAACCCATTTCGCCTGGGGAAGTCTGCACCTGCTTGGGATAGACATATCCTTACTTCACATAAAGCTTTAAATCCTGTTGGCTACTTTTAACCTGATTTATTCCATCTACCAAAATGGTCTTAATGGGTATAGCCACTATGCATGCTATAGCTTCTTGAAGAAACAGGTGAGTGTTGGAGGACAGGTAGATGGCAAAAGTGTATGAGTAGCCTTGAAAAGAGCTTAGCAAGCCCTCACATTAGGGGTTCTACTTTTCCTTGAACATCCAATACACACCCTGCATTTATAGTTTGATCCTAAACAAGTTACTTATGTACTCTGTGCTCTCGTCAACTTGTAGAGACTGTAAGTTGTAGTATTGGTGCTGATCTGCACAGATAAATGAGGTTTCCTCACCTAAGAAAGAAATCACAGGTCCAGTCCCAATCCTACCAAATGATCATTCAGAAAATGAAGCAGTGATGACAAGGGTTTGGCTTACTAAGATTGTCCTGCTGCCAAGTTAATTGGGAAATATTTTTAAAAATTGGTGTCATGGTAAATGATTTAACAATTGGATCCTCCCAAAAAAAGTATCCTGACACACTTTTAAGTTTAATTTACATTATTAACATTTTCCATCATTTTCTTAAGTCTTTTTTAATCAGAAAAAAACAAGCACTGATTGTAGCATTTCTTGATTTCTGAGGTGTAAACACTCAAATTGAAAAATTTACAATGGCTTGAAAGCTGGTTTGAGGTTTTCTAGCACATCTCTGAAAGTTTAAACCATGTGTATCTAAAGTTCAGGTATTTGCTAACATAATCTTATAATATATTCAAAAGAGACAGTATGTTATCATGGAAAAAGAGTCAAAGTACCTGCCAATATGCTGCCTATATGGGTGGTAGACTGCTCAGCTCCCACATACCTATATCAGAAAAGCCCTTAAGTTTACAGCAAATTAATTAATGATCAAGTAATCCGAAAAAAAAAAAAGCTATCTTAAGGCTTTTTCCACCTACAATTTACTATATGTCAGCTTGAAACCCAAGAACAATAAGAAAAAGGATATCAGCCAAGCCAGTACCAGCTATAGAGTTGTTGCTCTCTGACCAGACCTGGGCCAAGAACAATACAGTATAAAAAGTGGGTAGAATACACCCACACACAAAATGTTTGATATAGAAATACATCCGACTTAAGGCATTGGAAAGTGGAGATAGGGAGAAAGACAGAGAGACTTAAAGAGGGAGGATAGTACAATGGAGGGAATAGGGAACATTATTTTCCAGATCCTGAAACAAGGAGAAGATAAAAAAAGAAGGGAGGAAAGAAGAGGAGAGGAGACAGCTTTGAAACAATTTTGTTAGTAATTTAATGATTATGTCTCCAAAATAATTCTGGTGAAGCATGTTACCTCTCTGCTTCAGCCCTGTCCCCCTCCAATCATAAAAGTAATGGTCACAAGATATAGGAAGAAAAAAATATATTTTTGGCTAGGGCTTTTGTGTGGGTTTATTTTGCCTGCTTGAATGCTTATTTCTTTCAAGAGTTTTTCTTCTTTCTTTCTCTTAATTAACTGGGAGTTGAAGGGAGGGGTGTTAACAAGAGTAATGAAACCTAAAAACAGTGCCATTGAATCATTTTTTAAATGAATAGAACAGAGAAAAGTTCAGAAGGAAGCATAGATAATAACCAGGACAGTTTTGAAAGGAGATGTATTGAATTTCTTATATGTTATTTAAAAAGCACATCATAATATATGATTATTACAATAATAGTTTAATATCATATACTACCTAAAAAAGCAAGGGGTATAAAATAGAGATAGTTGGGACAGCTAGTTGGTGTGGAAGAAAGGGCTCTGGTACTGGAGTCTTGGAAGACTTGAATTCAGATCCTTCCTTTAGGCACTCTGGGCAAGGCAGTTAATTAACTTCTACCCAGATTTCCTTATTTGTATCCTTATCAGGATTTTTTTTGATAGTTTGTTTGTTTTGTTTTGTTTTTTTTATGAGGTGATCAAGTGGTGTTATATTTTTAAAGTCCTTAGAACAGTGTCTGGAACCTTGTAGGTGCTAGATAAATCCTTCCAACATTGTGGATCTAGTGATAAAGGTGAAATTAAAAAGACTTAGCTTTAAATTTCATCTTTGACACTAGCTATTTAAATCTAAGCATGTCACTGTAATTTCTCAGAACCTGTAAGCCTGTTTTTTTGATGTGTAAAATGAGGGAAATTGGACTCAGTGTTCTTCAGGTCCTTTCCAGTGTTAAATCAATGATTCTAGGACTTCATAATTTTTCTAGTATAGCACTCTGCTTATAATTGATTAGATGTAGAAACTAGATAGTTGACCAGTTTTTCATGATTTCTTTTTGAGCCTGATGAATAGATTTAATCTATATGTTAGAGTTAGGTACAATCCCTGTTAGCAGGATATCCAGAAAGGCCACATGTTTTCAAAGCTGTATTAATAGAATGATGTTAACCTGATTGGGGAGGAGGGGACTTGGAGAGATCTTTTCTTAACCTTTATCTGTTAAACATCTTTTTTTTAATCAATGATCTAGCTAAATATATAGAAGTTGTGCTTAATCAAACTTTTCCAAAATAATTCTTTTGGATGACAGAGTCAGAATTCAAAAATATCTGGAGAGGCTAGAAAAAGAGAGTGAAATTTAGTAAGATGAAATGTAGCAGAGATAAATGTAAACTCTAACACTTAGGTTTAAGAAATTAGGTGCAAATACAAAATGGAGGACTCATAGCTTAACCATAATTTATGAGAAAAAAATTTAAAGGATTTACTTCATCATGAGTTTCTAAGAGTTATATTGGAGGTAAGACCCATGTAGATGAGATCACAAATCCCTGGGAGTATTAAAAGCTCAGTATATATCAGCAGTATGATGTGGATGCCAAAAAATCTAATGTGATCTCTGGCTGACTTAATAGAGATAGAGAGTAACTCTTTCACAAGGGATGTCATAGTTTCAATGTTCTATGAAGTGCTGAAATAATGATCAGATTTTCTCAGGTTGTTTTTAAAAGTTCCCTTCATCTCTTTCCTGAGTAGAGGAGATAGCAAGATGTCATGGCTAGCAGGTCAGTCTTAAGAGTTAAGAAATTCTGGATTCAAATCCTATCTTTGACACATAGATTATTTAAATGCACAATGGATAGAGTGCCAAACCTAAAGTAAGGAAGATTCATCTTCATTTGAGTTCAGACACATTAGATAAGGGACTCTGGGCAAATCAATTGACCTGTTTGCCTCAGCCCCTCACCTGTAAAATGAAGTGGAGAAGGAAATGGCAAACTACTCCAGCATCTCTGCCAAGAAAACTCAAATGGGATAGTAAAAGCCAATTAAAGATTGAAATTACTCAACAACAATAACAATAATACTTGCCCATGATGGACGAATTGATTATTTTCTTAATGTCCCAGACAACTTTCTAAGAATTTCTGGCTCACAGAATTGTTCAAGCTTGCTATTGGGGATCAATTGCCAAGAATGTAGTAAAGGGTCTTTTTAAGCAGGAAGAACAAGAAGAACAACCAACCAGAAGAATTTGTATATCTGGAGGCAGCTGGGATAGGTGATCACTTAGATCCTTTCCAATAAACAAATCAACTTGGACAGAAAAACTAAAGAAAATGAGTGAACATCATCTGGGCAACTAGAGTTTTCCTTGAATGCAACTTGCATATACTTCATGAATATGTGCTACTTTTGACTTTCTGGAGGTAAAGCTCTTAGGCAGCTGGCTCTTGAAAGCAGCTGGAAAGACTGTGGGGTAGGGATAACAATCTGACATGCCAATGAAAATATGTCAAACTTCTTTTCTTAGGACTGGGTCTTTGGGAATTTGTTTCCTTGTTTGTTTGTTGTTTTTATACAGCTGGAAGCAATGATAGAGATAATTTAGTCCAAATTCTCTTTCTCTCTCCTTTCTCTCTCTCTCTCTCTCTCTCTCTCTCTCTCTCTCTCTCTCTCTCTCTCTCTCTCTCTCTCTCTCTCTCTCTGTCTCTCTGTCTCTCTCTCTCACTCTCTCTCTCTCTTTCTCTCTCTCTCTCTCTCTCTCTCTCTCTCTCTGTCTCTGTCTCTCTCTCTCTCTCTCTGTCTCTCTCTCTCTTTCTCTCTCTCTCTGTGTCTCTGTATATCTCTCTCTCTGTGTGTCTCTGTCTCTGTATCTCTCTCTCTCTGTCTCTGTATCTCTCTCTCTGTCTCTCTCTGTCTCTCTCTCTGTGTCTCTGTATATCTCTCTCTGTGTGTCTCTGTCTCTGTATCTCTCTCTCTCTGTCTCTGTATCTCTCTCTGTGTCTCTGTCTCTGTCTCTGTATCTCTCTCTCTTTCTTTTTCTCTCTCTTTCAGAGAGGCTCAGAAAAGGAAATGATATATTAGAAGTATCTGAGCTAAGGGTCACAATATTTCACCCCCAAAAATTATAACTTTAAATATAGGCCCACATTGACTGTAGCAATTATTAAGACTTGATTTGGAATCTTGGCATTTCTACTGTCAACTAGATTTGATGATAGTGGACAAGAGACAGTGTTTTTCAGCTGCATTTTCCTCAGACAAGATGGTCTTTAAAGCAGTATCTAATTCTTATGTTATAAAAACTAATGATCCATGAGTCTACTAACCCCATTATATCAAGTTCTATTTTTCAATGTAATCTATATCATTATCAATAAATATTGCAGAAACTGCTTCAATAGAATAACATTACATAGCAATAGCAGGTTATCTGTGCAGTTCACAGCCTTGCATGTAAATTGTTTCTCTGACCAATAGTAACTGACTATGGGCAGGACCTTTAGCCTTCAGCATCCCCCAGACAACTCTCTAACAGTTGGATTTTCAGAAGAGTTAATGATCTGCAGGAATAGGAAGTTTCCACTGGGAGCTCTCCTAAGCTGTTGACCAGTCTGGACAAAAGAACCATCAGCAGGTGTTATATTAAATTAAATGAGGTTGAAATTGGATATATCTCCAGAACCTAATCAGCCTATCAGTCTATAAACTGTACCTACTATGTGCCAGGCATTGTGATAAAGGTTGGGGATATAAGGAAAGACAAAAGACAATTCTTAATAAGGTTTGTTGATTACTGTATTAAAGGAACTAAAACCCTTAAATCTTTGTTTTCACATCAACTACTATTAAGCTATATTTCCTTATCATAGCTTCTTAAAATTGATTTTTAAAAGTCTAAATGCTGAACTTTGCACTTATCTCTCCTAAATTTTACCTTCTTACATTTGACGCATCTTATTGGTTTGTTAAGGTCTCTTTGATCTCTAGTTTCATTAGGTTAGACAAAGTGTTGGACATGGCTGGATGAATGACTAGATGCAAAGCTCTGAAAATATCTGCTGCATGACACAATGTATGTATGTTGTATAAGGCCACAAAAGCTCAAGCTAGATAAATGAAAAATAATGATTTAATTTGAGATTATCTTTTTAAATGGTGATACCTTATTTTATTTTAAAGGCATATTTTCCGCTCACAGATATGGATTATACCCTGACATAACATTGAGAAGAGAGACTGCATCTCTGTGGCTTCTGCATCTTGTCTAGACCAGTTCAAGGATTAAAAAGTCTGAATTCCGTATCTCCCAAAGTCTTGGCTCTGATTGGAGTTAACCCATAAATGTGAGTTTTTAACAAATTTATTCTTCAGAGGAACAGACCAAATCCCATAGTTGAATGGATCTTCACCCAACCCCCTACTCCCAAGTTTCAGGACTGAGACAAGTTTCAGCCTGAAGTAAGTTTTTATTGCCTTCTCATAAACCCTTGAATAATAGGGTTTACAACATAAGTGCTAATGCAGCCATAATTATATTGGTGTGAACACATTGTCATAGCTCTGTGGCATATGTATATAGAAATGACTAAGAGAAACCAGCTGCTCTCAAAGCAAGAGCTGCACTCCATAGCAACCATGGAGCTAGTCCACACTTCTCAGTAACTTGAACCCTCCTGACTGTAAGTTATACACCCTATAAATCACCTTAGAAGATGACAGATTGCATCATGCATCTCAGCAAAGCTCTCCACTCCATAGCCAAGCCATAGGTTTTCACAAAAGCCACAAAGATGACAAGGATGCTCCTCTTAATGATTTTGGCTATTATTAATGTTCTGATAGAATTAAATCAGGTGAAAAAATAAAAAAAATGTTGTCTATATATCTGGGTTTTTTTGGAGGTGAGGGGATTTTATAAATATGTGAACTCCCTATGTGAAAATTCCATCAAAAACCCTATCTCTACATATTGGTCTGAAATTGTGATAACTTTTGGTCTTAAAGTAGTTACCTAGGAACTATCAGTTTTAGGTATTTCCTCATAGTCACACATGAGTATGTGTCAGAAGCAAGATTTTATACTACTCCAGAGGTATCAGCTATAACATGCTGTCTCTCTTGATCATGATTCCCTTAGTTCGCCACTCTTCAATTTACCTCTGATTTTATTGATGCAGAAAACTCCTTTTATCAACAGATCAGCAAATGTTCTGTAACTGACAGGTTTTTTATTTTTATTTTTAGTTCTACTCTCTTTTTCCTTCCACCCTTCCACCACCCTTTGCAAAGGCAAGATTCATGATAACCATTATACATATGAAGTCATGCAAAACATATTTCTACATTTTCAGCATTGGTCATGTTGTTAAAAAAAATAAAGAGTGAAATTAAATATGGGTTCACTCGGCATTCAGAGTGCACCAGTTTTCTCTCTAGAGGTGGTTAACATTTTTTATCCTGAGTCCTTTGGAACTATACTAGATTATTTTATCGATCAGAGTAGCTAAATTTTTCACACTTGATCACATGTACAATATTGCTTTACTGGGTATAATGTTCTCTTAGTTCTGCTCATGTTACTTTGCATCAGCTCATTAGCCTTCCCAGATTTTTCTGAAACCACCCTCCTCATCATTTCTTTTAGCATGATAGATAGTATTCCATTATAATCATATACCACAGCTTGTTCAGTCATTCCCTGATTGTGAGTATGCTCTCAATTTCCAATTCTTTGCCACTTTAAAATGCAACCAATAATCTACAATATTTTCCAAGTCACCAAGAGATTATATAACTTGCCTGGTCTTAATAACAAGAATATGTCAAAGGCAGGTCTTGAACTTAGATACTACTCTACCATATTGTTTCTCTTGTTCTCATACTGTTTCTTAAAATAGATTGTGAAGGGAAAAACCAAGAAACCTAAGCAAATTGTGATTCTAGCACTTCCCACAGTGTTACTGATTGGTGACCATTTCATTATATATATACACAAACAAACACACACACACACACAGAGGCTAGAACCAAAATTTAAACTCATAGTCACAAAAGCCTGAAAAAAAAAGGAAAATTAGGAATTATTGCTAATCCTTTTATAAAATGTATCAATACCTTCCTTTTCCTGGACAACATCAGTCTTACCTGACTCCTTTTCAACTTTTCCTGAAAAATACCACAAAGGATGTCTTTTCTATGGAAGTTTCTTTCACATTAAGAACAATTCCTAGGCATTATTACACTAATATAAAATCTTTGAAAATATTTTCAATAATTTAAATAACTAGCTTCTCTCCTCTCCCTTTACACCAAATCCTCAGGACCCATGATGGATCCATTCTTTCTCTTCTCCCTTTCTAAATTCGAAAACTTGGTTTTCAATCAGGCATTCAGAAATCATATATTTAACCATGGGAAGTCCTTTCCAGAGAACTATATGGGAAGTGTTTTGCATTAAAAACCAATGAAAAAAGCATCATTTATCGTTGCCTTTCCCTAAAATAGTTTGCCGCCTTTAATGACTATTTCTAGATGTGATGCTGAAAGACCAGACCCATGCACTGCACATCTGTCTTCTGAGATTTTAATGCTTTGAAGAATGCTATTAAATCAGCAAACAATCTATAAAGTCTCCTAAAGAAAATGCTTTCCAACTGCCCCTTTCCATTGTCTTAGTTTTAATCCTAAAGCAAATACTTCAAATCTGAATCTGCTTCCCCCTAGTAGTACTTATCAGTTTAACCCTTGAGTTATACAAGCCAACATGATTGCATGGTTGCTCACTTCCTCCCTCTCTCCTTGGAATGCAGCTGTTACTTCATTAAATGGGCCACATAGGTGGGAAGAAAGTTCATGAGAAAGAAATCTAGCAAGAGATTAGATCAGACATCTCATATAAAATTGCCATGGATTGGGGAAAGCTTTCTTTTGGGAGACTCTCTGGATATAGAAAATCATTTAATTTTCATGTGTTTCAGTTTCCTCAATCATAAAGTAAAGGATTTGGACTAGATGGTCTCTGGGCACCCTTCTAGCTTTAAATCAGTAATCCTATGGGGTCTCTATAAAGTCAATCAGATACACAGGTTAGTATATCATTTTAAAAGAAATTCTGCATTTAAAATTTTATCAGCATATAGACTGGCCAGTAAAGATAATGATAGAAATACTATGGCATAATGAATAGAAAACTGACCTCAGAGTCAGGAAGAATTGAGCAGAAGTCCCATCTCTAATAAACATACTCATTGTGCAATCAGAGCAGGAGTTCACTGAAGCCTGCTGAGAATCTCTTGTTAAATTTTTAGTGTAAGCATTTACATTTTGAAAATAGACAAATATAGCAAATTAGGGCTTGATTTATTATTTTGTTAATTGTTTAGACTTTAGAAAGTGATGTAGAAAATGCAAATTAAATTTTAAAATGTGTCATGCATACTCATTTTTGCAGGGAGAGCCAGCAGTTTAAACATTTATTAGCATACCACTGACACCTGGGCAAATTGCTTCACCTCTCAAGGTCCCAGGCAACTTTCTAAGAATTTAAATTCCATAGAGGGTACTAACATGCATTGGTGGAGAGAGTTCCTTATACAAATTCAGTCATAGTTCCAGATTAATATCAATATCAACAGACAACATAAGAGTGTGATTTATTTTTATACATTTTTGTTTTCCTTCGTGGTTTTATTATGTAGTATTTTATGGTTATTCATTACAACCCAGAGGTGTAACTACCCAATATATTGCCAATTCTCCAATGGTTCAGTGAACTCATCACTGTGGATATTGCTGGCAAATATGTAAATTGCAAGCATCCATTTCTGGCATCCTTTACAAGCATTTTCTTGTCCCCAACTTCCCTGTGTTCATCACAGAGGCTCACCCAAGTTGAAGCCCATGTTGCCAAAAAGTGAAAATAAAATTTTTTAAAAGCTACCTAACCCAAAAAGAGGCATATAGATTAAAGGGATATTTGTTCCTCTAATGACCCAATGACTGACATCCAACAAATTCTAAATTTCTATCTGGGAAAAGTCAAACCACAGTCTAGGTTATGGTGAATTTCCATCCTATAGGAATGTCTGAGACTTACAATCTATTCACTAGCTTGCCTTTCTTAAAATAAAATAGGAGAAGAATAATTAACTGGAGAGAATGTAAATCTTCAGAGATGGAAATTAGAACTCTGGGTACAACTGTTGTCCTTTTATTTTAAGCAACTGCTGGGCCCATATTTGTTTCATGGATTAAAGTTATAGAGGATAGAATAAACAACTCCAAAAATTCTAAATATAATTTCTAATTTAAATAATATGCATCAGTAAGTAAGGCAGTAAGCTAAAGAACTTCATGAATGTGTATACTCTTAATACGAAGGGATGAGAACTTTTTGCCCAGCTAATTAGACAATTAGCTGCAATTGCATATCATATATAGAAATGTGTGCTGGCTTTGCCATATTTCAGTGTTAGAAGAAACTTCAGATTCTATATCATCACTGAGAAGTAATCAAGAAGATCCTGCTTAGAAATATCCAATAATATAGAATTCAAATGTGTGGAGCCTATTAGAGGTAATAGATGATGCAGTGATTAGAGAGTTAGAAATGGAGTCAGGAAAACCTCAATTCAAATTTGGACTCATACCTTTACTAACTGTGTGATTCTGGGTAAGTCATTTACCTTTCATTTATCTCTGTTTCCTCAACTGTAAAATGGAAATAACAGTAAAATATACCTTCTAGAGTTATTGTAAGGGGCAAATGAAATATTTGTAAAGTGCCTAGTGCATAACAGCCAGTATATAAATGTCCATTCTCATTCCCTACTATATAGCTAAAATTGTTAGGAAGTTTTTCTTGGCAATGATCTAAAAATCTACCTCTCTCAAACTTAATCATAAACTTGATCTATTAAGTGCCATGTGCTAGGCATGCTCTTAGATCTGCCCTTAAGGATCAATCAGAACAAATCTTATTCCTCTTTCTTTTTAAATTTATTTTATTCTGAATCTAAGAAATAAAATGAGCATTTCCATAACATACAAGAATATTTTTAAAATGAAGACAGTTGAAAACAGTTATTTTAATACCTCCAAATCTTCTCTTCTCCCAATCCAATATCCTTGTCTTTCAAAATTCATTGATATGGAAAGCTTTGTGACATAAAACTGAAATAGAGATGGATCTCTGTAGGCTATATATTGACTTAGAAAACCACAAGTTAATAATATCTATGTTGCATTATATTTTTATTTATTTTATTAAACATTTCTCAAACACATTTTAATCTGGTTAGTTAGGAACTGAGAGTTCAACACTTCTTTTCTAAGGGCCCTTTAGACAGTCAGTCAAAAATGATTATGTATCTACTTTGTGCCAGGAACATGCTAAGTACAGGGAATACAAAGAAAGGCAAAAGATAATCCTTACCCTTAAAGAACTTCTAGTCTAACAGGAAGAAAACACACAAAGAATATGCTGTGTGTATACATATAATTTTTAATATATACAAAATATATCTATATATAATTGATTATATGTGCATATATATAATATACACATTTATCTGTATATATATATAATGTATAAATTGGAGATTAAAATAAAAGGAAATTACTGGCATTAAGGGGGAATCAAGAAAAGATTCTTGTATAAAATGGGATGCTGGCTGGGAAGTCAGGAGACAGAAGTGAGGAGATTGAGCAAAAATCCACTTAAAATATCTGGAGTCTAGAGATGAAATGTCTTGAAGAATAGAAAGTAAGCCAGTGTTACCAGATAACATAACAGAATATAGCACATGGTAAGGAGTAAAGTGTCAGAAGATAGTCCTAGTTTGCTAATATCCTTCCTAAGTCATGATGTCCCAAACTGGATGCAAAGTGCTTTGACCAAGATAGACTACAGAAGGACTATTACTGCTTTATTTAGGATATTATGCCTCTCATTTAGACTTAACAAAGATATCGTTTCTGTTTCTTACTTATGATGTCACGTTGTTGATTCGTTACTTTTCAGTACTCTAAAACTTCCAGATTGTCTTCACACCCATCATTATCCTCCTCCATCCTATAAGTACATTAACTTTGCCTATATAAAACAAAATATTTCATTCAAACTGCTACAGAGAAGTGGAGGAGTTTATGCCATAAATTCACCTATCCTTCTTCTATTGGTTATTAGATGTTAGGTGTACTGTAGGAGCATCCCACTGAAAGAATACTAATAAAAACTGAATGGGGGGTTTTATTGGAAAGGTTTCCGCCACTATATTTCCTAATTCAGATCTGCTCAAGTTTCTACAGAAAGACTCATTGCAGTGGTCATTGGGTTGATCTGATGAACATATAAGAGCTCACATTGCTTAAATAGCATGAATGAAAACAAGAAGATACATCAGGATTTTACCTTCAATAAGATCAATAAGATCTATCAAGTAACTACTCTGTGCCTAGACTCATGCTAAAGGAGATTTGAAAAGTTTTGATAAAACACTGTTATTTCTCTTATGAGATTTTTTTGTTGTTGTTCAGTTACATCTGTCTCTTTGTTATCTCTTGGATCTCACTTTCCAGGGTTTGCCGTTACCTTCTCAAGTGGATTGAGACAAACAGAGCTTAATACTGACTTGCTCAGGGTCCCACAGCTAGTAAGTATCCAAGGCTGGGTTTGAACGAAGGGTCTTTCTGTCTTTGAACCAGGTGCTCTGTCCATTGAGCCACCTAGCTGCCTATGAAACTTATATCCTATTTTATTTTATGTTAAACATGGGACAACTGAATGAGAATCATGAGGATGAATAGAAATAGTGTTGGTATTGCTAGGACACGGATAATGGAAATGAAATAAGATACAAAGAATCCTTATATCATTTTTTCCATATCCTGGTGCCAATGTACAAGTAGACTCTATGGAACACCAAACCTTTGAAGGAATCATGTGTCAGTATGTGCAAAATGCATTATGCTTCTTAGATAAAAGGTGTGGTACAACTAGAGATAATCATCTCATGATGAGATAACTAATATGTAAAACTCCAAATTTTCAAAATTCTTTGTCCTATATAAAACCCATTATTGAGTTGCTTTTTGCTTTATATTTTTGTTCCGTTATAGAACTGTGTTGTTCCTCCAACCCCTGCCAATGAAGTTTTCTTCATCTTTTTTGTTTTTTTTGCCCAGTAAATCCAATCATGCCCAACTCTTCATGACCCCATTTGGAGCTGTCTTGGTAAAGCTCCTGGAACAGTTTGTTATTTCCTTTTCTAGCTCATTTTACAGATGAGGAAACTGAGGCAAGCAGGGTGATGTGACTTGCCCAGGTTCATACAGCTAGTAAGTATCTGAGGCTGGATTTGAACTCAGGTTGTCTTGACTCCAAGCATGGTACCAAGAAAAAAAAAAAAAAAGCAAACCACTCCAATATCTTTGCCAAGAAAACTCCAAATGGGGTCACAAAGAATCAGATATGACTGAAAACAACTGAACAATGTTCTCACATCAGGATCAGTTTATTATACTTAAGGACACATTTAAGTAAAGTTATAACAAATTCTCTTTCTTTAATTACTCCTTAAAGCAATATTTCCACCACATGTTCCCTTCCCCTAATGTTGTATCTAAGTTTATAGCATAATTTAATTATAAATAATTATTCAAAATAGTAGATTTTGCTTTATATTTAATATCTGCTAAGGGTCTTTAATCACAGTTAATGTTTAAAATGACTTTGAAGTTTTCAAAGCACTTTATTTATGTCCTCACATTTGATCCTCACAACAATCTTGGGTGGTAAGTACTTCGATCCCATGAGGAAACTCCCATGAGGGAGCCTAAGGCTAGGGTCACTCAACTAATAAGCATCTCCAAGGCTGGATTCAAACACAGTTCTTCCTGACTATGTCTAGCACTCTTTCTATTATACCACACTGCCTTTGAAAAAAAATTAAATTTATAATTTAATACATTAAAATAAATTATTTGATTTGTAAATTTAATATATATTATATATTATATAATGATGTATGATTATATAATAATTATTATAAAATTTATAAAAATAAAATGTAAGTTAAAAATAAAAACCAAACTGTAATACTGTCACATTATTTTTGAGGAAATATTTCCCTATCTTATATTTTGCTTTCCTTTTACATTTGTTTTATCCCAGGTAAGGGATAGGGGACTCCAAAATCTCTTCTCACAAAAAGATCAGAACTTCAGAGTCAGTCAAGAAAGAATCAGTGTTACTAATATAATAGCCCAAGACTTAGAAAGAAATATGAAAGTTTGCTTCCAAGTTGTGAACTAAAGAAAGCTGTTTGTCCTTCATTCTCGAAGAGGACCATAACATCAGGGAGGTGATGCCATAACATGCAAGGGAATTGGATTTAAGTGAGGGAGGGCTGTGCATGTCATGGCATTACTTCCCTGATGTCATGGTCCTCTTCAAGAATGAAGGACAAACAACAATCTCTGTGAGTAAAGCTGGCCCACAAACTGGAACAGGCCTTTTGGGAAAAGGAAGTGTTAGTGAATAACTAACTATATTATTCTGCCTCCAGAGTGGAAAATTTATTCTATTACATTCTCTATATTATGAATAGACTGACTTTCCATATTTGCTCTCAGGCAGGGGTTCTTAACTTAGGAACTATAAACATATTATTTAACAAAAAATTTGATAACTATATTTCAGTATAATTTCTCTATATAATCCTATATATTTTTAAACATCTGTGAAGGGGACCCATGTCAAAGTGGTTTAAAATGAAAATAAACAGATAAAGCAATAAACAAATGAGCAAATGAATGATAAATAAATGAATGAATAGATGGTTAAGAATCCCTACTATAGGGAATTCCAAGACTGATTTAATTCTAGCTGAACCAAAAGTTGGGAGAAGTGATAAAAGTTAATGTATTTGTTTCTGGTCCTTTCCCAGAAGCCCTAGCAAAGTAAATGAATCTCCCCAATCACTACTTATTGGATCTGAAGGAGCTTATGGTAATCAGGCCAACATCTGGAGGTCAGTACCAGTACTATTAGATGTGACATGAGATGTTGTTGTAGACTTACAGGGTATTTTCTTATGAAATCTCTCTTCATTGACTTGATTTAGAAATTTCTTTTTAACAGATTAATCAATAAGAAAATATTTTATTAAGGAATTACATTGTCAGATGTTGGGAGAGGTATAAATACAAGGAATGAAACAATCTCTATTGTCAAAAATCTTCCATCCATTTAAGTACATATACATTTTTCTTCTTGTCATTCATTTTAGTCCTATCTAATTTTGCATTATCCCATTTGAGATCTTCTGGATAAGATATTGAAGTGATTAGTATTTTTGCCAAAAAATCAGCAAATGGAGTCACAAAGAGTCAGAAACAATTGAACATATAAAATACAGAATATAAATTCACATATATACAAACATAAATACTTATGTGTACGTACACATAAGTAACACAGAACACAGTTGACAAAGATGAGTACCAGCATTTGAGGGAGACCAGAAAAGATGGTGCCAGAGCTGTAGTTTATTTTAGTTTAGTTTTTCAAGCAAGTCAGGAATAAATGCCTTGCCCAGTGTCACACTAGTAAGTGTCAAATGCCTGAGGTCAGTTTTGAATTGAGGTCCTCCTGATTCCAGGACTAATCCTCTACCCACTGCATCATGTAGCTGCCTCCTGAGTTTTAGTTTGAAGAAAAGAACTATATGAGGTGAAGGTAAAGAAGAAAGGCATTCCAGAAACAGGACATGTTTAAGGGACAGAGACAGGAGGTAGAGTGCCATGAGTAACAAACAAAAAAAGGCATGAAAATCTATTTCTTTTACTATTTCCTGAGCGGCCTTGATTTGTTTGCTTTGTGTATTTCTGTTCTATAATATAAGATAGCTCATTACTCTGTGTAGCTAAAATTGCTATTTAAAGAAATCACTCTCTTTCCTACTTCCCTC
The DNA here is from genome assembly GCF_048593235.1 of Sminthopsis crassicaudata. Lineage (NCBI taxonomy): Eukaryota > Metazoa > Chordata > Mammalia > Dasyuromorphia > Dasyuridae > Sminthopsis > Sminthopsis crassicaudata. Next base: position 221,480,694 of record NC_133619.1, on the reverse strand, counting down.
CACTATTTATATGGTATTTTAAGAATAATTATTAGATCTCAGAGACATCTGGTTCAGAATTCTCATTTACATATGAGGAGACTGAGATCTAGGGATTTTGAGTGACTTATTCTTGCTCTTGTGATATCAATCCAGGTGCTCTTTTCTGAGAGCCGATGCTCTTTGTCCTCTACCATGCCAGATTCCTACAAGGCATTTCCTTCTGGAAAAACTGGTGAAATTTCCCTATGTTGACATGCACTAGATATTTCTCCCTGACTGCCTTAGCTTTTGTTTGGTCAAGATGCCATAAAGCAATGGCTATGTCACTTTCACTCTTAAGATTCTTAATTTTGTTCACATTTATCATTATATTTCTTTCCTTATTTTTTGCTTTCTACTTCTGAATGTATGATGATGCTATTTCCAAATGAGAATATTTATTGTCTACACGTGCCAGTAGCACACTGTGTGACCCTTTGTCAGGCTCACTTTCCAATATTTTAATTGAATGTGGCATTTGGGAATGAATGGAATTTTAAGACTTTTTAAAATGTTGCATCTCAAGCTGATTATTTTCTCTTTATAAATCTATATTATTTTTCCATACCTCCATGGTGTGAAAAATACCTCTCAATATTCTATTATTACCCACTGTTAGTAACTTTATTCAGGTCACCAGTCTAACACTTATTTCAGACAACTTTACTAGGGTATTTCCTCTCTATGGAATGCTTTGTTACTAATATTATATAAAGAAATACTGGGACTGTTTTTTATTTTAAGCATCTCTACACTTTTTTCTCAAAGTCTAGATAGTTATCAACAAATACTGAGAGCAAATAAGATGGTTATATAATATAGAAAATATGCAAAATGTACCAGAGATCTAGAATTGTAAAATTTTTACCTTAAAAGGGAAATGGAAGGGAAAATAACACATTATTAAATGAATATCTTGTTCAGAACACAGAATGACAAGAAATTACTACTTCATTATATACATAGAAAACAAATCAAAGAAGCCACCAGATGTTTATCCTAGATTGAGCTGTAAAAAGCATGAAAAGATGGGTTTTCTATCTTTTTTAATCATGTGATTATGGTTGTCTCTAGTTACAGAATTGATGAAGAAAAAAAAATCATATAAAGAGATTATAGTATAAAGCTGGAAGGGACTTATAGGATCAAGAACTAGCAAATTCCTTAAAGATTCTCTTATTTAACATTCTTTAAAATATGTATGGATATATATGTATAAATGTGTGCATATCTGTATGTATGTACATATATAAATTCCCCCCAATTCATGGTAAAACATTTTTAGGATCAAGAACTAGCAAATTCCTTAAAGATCCTCTTATTTAACATTCTTTAAAATATGTATGGATATATATGTATATATGTGTGCATATTTGTATTTATGTACATATTCCCCCCAATTCATGGTAAAACATTTTTAACATTATGAAAACATTTTGAGTTCCAAATGCAATCCTACCCTACTTCCCTTTTTTCCTCAATGAGATGATAAGCAATCCAAAATAGATAATATATATGCAATCATATAAAAAATTTCCATTAGTCATTTTTGAGAAGACTCAAGTTTTTAAAAAAGAATGAAAGAAACGGAAAAATAGCTTAGTACTCTTTCATAAGAAATTGAGGCTCAACTTGAGAAACAAAATTGCCAAGGTAAGACAAGTCATGTGTAGAATCAGTATTTTAATAAAGACCTCCTGACACGAATAAAGTGCTCTTTTCCGTTATGTCATTCTATGTGAAGTCTTTTTCAGTTTCTCCCTCTGCACAAAGAAACATGAATAACAATTTATACTATTTTTAAAAACTGCCTAGGAGGGCTTCTTTTACATTCCTTTGGGAAACATCATTGAAGTTTTTGGTAGCCTGTAACTAGGATAACAACTTTGTTCACATTATCAACAAAATGAGTAGTGATGTCTTCCATATTAATGGGAGTTAACTCAAAAGTCATTTATTCAGCACCATATTCACATTATTCAGTACTTGAAGCATATAAGTTTTGTCCTAAAGTTTTCTTTTGTTACCTTATTATGATATAGTTGCTAGAAAGCTGTTACAACAGATCCAAAAATCTGGAAGATTCTACCCACTAGAAAAGACTTGAGATGGATCTAATAATGAATTGTGAGCCTGTTTTGTAAGGGAAGAAGATATAAATGATGTAAAAAATATATCCATTAAAATATTAAAAAAAAAACTAAATTAAATTAAACACTGTTAAAGTATTGATTTTGTACATGGCTTTGGGCCAGACATCATAAAAAGTAGAATTGTATGAATTTTAGACTTAGAAAGGATTTTAGAAATCAATTAATTCAAGATGAAGAAACTGAAGTCTAAAGGGAAATAAGTTGTTTCAGATTGGATGATTGGATGGCTAGTAGCAGACACCTCTCTTTTCCAGAACTAATTCTAGTCTTCTAGGAAGTTATATTAAGGAGTATGAGAGTAGGTGGATCAAATAAATTCTTTCCATTGTGAATATTAAAATTTCCAGTGATGGAAGATAACATAACACATCACATACTTAAATGTATAAGAAAAAAGGCAGGCTAACCAGTCACCATCTAGGATATGATGATATTGCTTAGAATCTAAGTCCCACAAAATTGACGAGGTCAAACACAACTAACATAGAAAACAAAACACTATACAAACATATGAATTAAGTTAATAAATACCTAGCTCTAGAGAATAAATAAATACTGTGCTAAATGACAGGAATCTAGAAGATGATCTGATTAGAAAGGCTGGAGTCAAGGGGAATTCCAATTGAAACTCAGAATGCAAAACAAAAGGCAGTTTAGTTTGATCTCCCAGGGCCCATAGGGGAGTCATGGATTGTATATGTATGTTTTTCCACATGACCCAGGATCAGTCTTCTGGATTAGAAAGCCTTCATTTCTTTAAACTATTTTATTTTTTGGTAAATAGACCATCAAGGCTCAAACTAAAACTAAACAAAAATCCTTCTTATTACTTAGTGCTAAAAATATCATCTTAATTCTCTTGTCCACACAAATATACTCAAAGCTCAGTAGAGTGTTTGCTTTTTTTAAGCCTTCCTTGGTTTTACTTTTCTATTCATTTCCTGCTTTTTTATTGATATATAGATTTCCAGGCATAAGTATTGCATTAAATAATATGGTTTTGATATTTCTATATTCATAAAAGCTAAGAAACTAGATTTTAATAAATAAAGAGATTTACAGTTTTTACCTGTTATTCCCATTTGTGGCTATCTATTTTTCAATCACCTAGTATTATAATTGTCATTTATGCTATGAAAATAATGATGGTCGGACATACTAAGTTTAAAAAACTACTGTTTTTTTTTCTTAAAAATATATTTATTAGCATCAAGATATTACTTTTATACTTAGGTACCATTTAGCATTTTAATTTTATTTTGGGGGATACAGTTCATTAGTCTGGATCCCTGCCCTGAAAAAAATCTCTGGGCAAATAGGAATAGAGTCCATGGGATTTCAATCTCCTTTCCTTTTCCTGCCTGAAATTCCTCCCTCAACTCTCCTTTTGTTTTTACTATGATCTTTGCAAAGAAGAATAGCGTTATAATTACAGAAACTGTGTACAAAAATCTCACATGACATTATATAGCACTTTAAATAATCAAAACAATAAGAATTTCATATATGTAATATATGTATTGTCTATATATATATATATATATATAGATATATAGTATGTGTGAGTATGTATAGTGTGTATAGTGTTTTAAAGTTTATAAAACTGTTTTTATTTTCAAAACAAAAAGTGGACGGATAATTTTTCAACAGTGACCCTTGCATAGCCTTGTGTGTCAAAATTTTTCCTCCTCCCCATCCCCTCTCCTAGATGGCAAGCAATCCAATTTATATTACACATGTTAAAATATGTTAAATCCAATAATGCATACATACACACATATGTATATATATGTGTATATATACATATATACACAATTATCTTGCTGCATAAAAAAAACTCAGATCAAAAAGGAAAGAAAATGAGTAAGAAAATGAAATGCAAGAGAACAACAATAGAAAGAGTAAGAATGTTATGTTGTGATCCACATTCAGTTCCCACAGTCCTCTCTCTCTGGGTGTAGATGGCTCTCTGCATCCCAAGATTATTGGAACTGATCTGAAAGTTGGAAAGAGTCATGTCCATCAGAATTGATCATTGTATAATCTTACTGTTACTGTGTACAAGGATTTCCTGGTTCTGCTCATTTCACTAAGCATCAGTTCATGTAAGTCTCTCCAGGCCTCTCTAAAATCATCCTGCTGGTCGTTTCTTATAAAACAATCATATGTTTTAGAAAACTCTATACAAATATCTCCTCATTTTATCCTTGCAACAAGTATGTGAGGTAGTTGTCATTATTTTCCCTATTTAACAGATGAGGATATTGAGACTGAAAAATATTAAATGATTTACCCAGGGTTATCTGAAGCAAAAATTGTTAACTCAGGCTTTTCAGGACTTCAGAGACAACATTCTATCCACTCTATTACATAGTTACTTCTGCTTTATACCTTTATACCTTTTGTGCCATTAGGTTACACAATGCAAAAGTAAATCACAAAACAGATCAAGAACCACAAATTCCTATAATTAATTTTTTACTTAACTGCCTTTTTAGCAACTTTAAGAAGTACAAAAAATATAATGTATATGCATGCCTGTATGTATACACATATATACATATAGAATAATTTGCATGCATGCATACATACATATGTGTATGTTCTGTATATATTTTGACCTGGTACAGAACTAAAGAACCAATTGTTTCTTTTGAAAAAACACATGTGGTAAAGTGATCCATTTAGCCATTTTCCAGAGTATTAAATGGAGTACTCACATGCTACAGAGAAAATACAACTACCCAAAACAGAGAACATGCTATCTCCTATATAATTGAATGCTTCTGAAAATATATCTTTTAGCTATTAATGTGCTTATTTAAATAGATTTGATTCTGTATACTTCATATTCAGAAAAACATTGACTTATACATGTATGTCCAGAGGAGGACAAGCAGTTTGGGAAAGACTCTGGAAAATGTCCTATGAGAAATAAAGGAATGACCTAGGAATGCCTTCTCTTCACTAGTGCCTGAACTCTCTTTAGACTCATCTATCTTTCCTTCTTTGTAGAGAGCTACAGATAGTGGAAGAATTCTGGGTGAGTATAAGACCCTTCAGCCCAGAGGGAAGTTGCTAACAATGTCTGGTTTGGCTCCCCATCTCCCTTAAGGTCTTTCGGTTCCCTGAGAAGTCAGGGGGCAGTGACAACCTGTGTTGAGATTGAAGCAGAGGGATACCAGGTAGCAATCTACAAACAATAGCAAGTTGTTTATGTGGTCTCAGGTGCACAGTATGTAGTTAGCATATGCACAGTATTAGGGTACATAAGGGTGAAAGAATGTGGAATAAACGGACTCCACAGCTAATAGTGGCACAGATTCTCTGATTTCCCTTTGATAGTAAATTTTCCACCCCTAGAATTATTCAAGTGGGGATTGGATAACTTTTTGTCTATGATACTATGAAAGAACATTCAATACCACAGTTCCCACCCTGGGGTACATATAACCCTCAGGCAAGATGTGTGTAAAAAACTTGTGAAAGGAATAGAGGGAACAAATGACAAATAACTATATTTTAATATTGAAACATTACCAAAGTAATATTTCAGTGGGGAAAAAAAAACGTGGATTAGAATAGGCAAGGATAGGATAGGAAAGTTAGAAATATTATGCTACAACATTATATCCAAACATAATAATTCTTATTATAATGTTATTATATTATTATACTATATCTGAAATAAATGAAAGGCAGTTGAAGAACTAATTCTCATTTACCAAAATAATATTGATAACAATAAGGATAAAAATAATAATAGCTAGTGTTCATATTCAGTTTCCAAAGTGCTTTATATGAGTTATCCCATTTAATCTTTACAAGTCAGAGATGTAGGTGCTAATATTATCCCCATGGTACAGATGAAGGAAGTGAGGCTGAAAGAATGTGACGCATCTAGGACACACTGAAATAATATCTGAAAAAGAATTTGCACTCAGGTTTGATCTCTGTATCCATAACCTATCTACTATGCCACTTAGCTGCTTTAAAACCCAACGAATAAGATTTGGATACTTAAACTCTTTTCATATTGAGCTAGGAAAAAAATCAGCAACAATGTACCTAAGCAAAAATAAACTTAAGTGATCTCCACAATATTTAAGAATTCCAAATTCATTTCCAATGAATGAATTTAACACAATTTTAGTATACCTCTAGATGAACACATTCTTTTTTTTTCACTCAGTGTGTTCACAAGCCTTTAATTTCATTCATTCCAATTTATCTCTGTGAATCGTCATTCTTAGCATTTTCTTAATCAAATTTAAAGCAAGAAACAAATGGCACAATGTGAACCAGAACCTTCTGATTGTCTCTTGGCTACAAGTGGTTAAAACAACAGTGCTAGGGAAAGAAATTTTGTAAAAAGAAAAGGATTCAGACAAATTGATTCTTCACATAGTGCTGACTAGTAATATGCTCCTGAGAGAGGAATAGAGAAGAGAGATTAACTAAGCATGTCTTAGGACAGATGAAAGTTGTCCTTTCATTTAAGTTATGTCCAACTCTTTGTGACCCCATTCTTGGCAAAGATGCTGGAATGGTTTGTCATTTTTTTTACTAGCTACTTTTACAAATGAAGAAACTGAGGCAAAAAGTTAAATGACTTGTCCTAGGTCACAGAGCTAGTAAGTGTCTGAGGCCAAATTTGAATTCAGATCTTCCTGATGTTAGGTCTAGTGCTCTATCCAAAAGACTAACTAGCTTCCATAAGTAAAAGTAGTAGTTGGGAAAGAATAACTCTACCAACATAAGTGTGGGAACATCCAAGAGCAAATATCTAGATTTCTGCTAATCTAAACACCTGAGCTAGGATCAGTTTCATCATCAGTGTGGGGTCCTCTCTAGTGTTAGCAATCCCAATCTATCTGTGCCTTCTCAACCCACGAACTCTTGTCCATGTCAAACCAAAAGTTCTCCAAAGGAGATATCAGCTAAGTTTCTGGGAAATTTCTTCAAGTTCTGACATTGTGTGGGTCCCTTTGGAAGTGTGGTCTGTTTATTATTCACACAGGCTCATGGTATATTAATAGAGCATCCTTTAACCAACTAAACTAAATTCCCAATCACTGAGGGGAAAAAGTCAATTATTGATGTATCTTATCCTTTATATTCCTTGATGGCTTAGGGAATTTCCTTTTAATCTTTGTATTTCCAGCATCAACCACAGTGCCTAGCATGTAATAGGCACTTAATGATGTAGTTGTTTCTCCTTCATTCTCAAAGAAGAACATGATATCAGGGAGGTAATTCCAGACATGCAAGTGAATTGTCTTTAAGTGAGGAGGCTGTGCAAAGTCACCTGCCTCACTCTCCCCTCCAGAGCCATCTGGGTCCAGTGGCTAGATATAGATAAGTATGACTAGAGATGGCCCTGGATGTAATGGGAGACCTTGGTCTTTTTAAGCTAAGGTCTTCAACAGGACCCAGTTTAATTTATTTATTTTATTTAGATCATCCAGCAACATATTAGCAAGAAGAAGAGAGATTATAGAAAGACAGGCTGGATTAGACATTTGTGTTCTGATATCTTCCAATAACTAGACCTCTTAGGGTTTTAGTTTTCCCATTTGTGAGATGGAAGGGTGGACAGAAATAGAGGTGTGTTAATTGACAACTAGGTTCCAAAACATCAATTGGTTGCTATGTTTCTGTTATAGATGAGGAAAGAGCAGCATTGGGAAATCAAGGAGTCTGCTTAGGAACAAAGAAATGGAACTAGAGCCACCGGAGAGACAATCAAACTCAACCTTCTTATGTAATAGCTAAAGAGTCCTACAGAGATTAAGTGACTTCCTGAAAGTCATACACATTTTTAAGTATCAGAGACAGAAATTGAACCCAAGTCTTATCATAGGTTTTTGGTAATGGTTTTGGGGTTTTGTTATTTATTTTTTTATTTTGCTTGTTGTTGTTAGTTGTTTTCTTTTTTTAAGAAACTATAAATTTTTGTCTGAGCGGGTAATACAAAATGAAAGCAAATACAACTTTTTGAAAAATTGACATAGACTTTATAATAGAGTCAGATTTTAAAAAGCTATTTTAACAAATGAGTTATAAAATCAGAGAAGTAGAGCCCTACCCACATTTCAAATTCTTTCCCCTCCTGTTCAGCCTGATAAAAGAATCCTCAAGTGGTATCTTGGCACATGACAGGGAATCTATAACTATTTGTTTAATTGAGTAGAACTGTTCTCCAATAGGCATTTCCATCCCTTCCTCTGCCTGTGGTTTCCCAAGAGGGCACAGAATGCAGCCCTGAACTCTTCAGGTCAGTCCATCCTGTTCTGTCACTTTGACTTAGTCTCTAAGAAGAGAGTGACGAGAGCTTTTCTGAGACTAGGATAATCTAATGCTGAGAATTAATCACAAGTCAATATACTTCAAAGTTAATGTCTCATTATGATGAATGGGGAAAAGTTCATCTCCCTCAGTGCCTCTTCTTCAGGTTGAAATGATTTTAGCATGAAGGTTGTCTTTATAACCTGAAGGCCCGGAAACATTTTAAAACCTGAATTGGCCTAGTCCCGTAGACTATAGCCGAGTCCACTGGGATAACTTTAATCTTCAGGTTTTCCCCAGCAGCGTAGATACATTTTATCCTATAATTGAAAAATAGATTTGATTTATATCCCATTGTGTTATACCCTCCCCTCAGGTCTTGAAGCTGAAAGCTCTATGAGAGGGAAAGGAGGGGGGAAACTGTTCTAATTTTGTTGTAAGAGAACTGAATAGATATTTGTAGATTGATATTGAGAGATTTTCAAAATGTGTGTCAACGACCATTTTTAGATATGTAGCAGAGTTAACATAAGGGGATGAGGGACTGGGGAAACCTAGACAAAATTATGGCCCTGAAGATCTCCTTGTATGGGAAGTCCATACTTCATTGAGCAAATTCCTTCTTATTCAAAAACCTCCATTTCTGATCCCAAAAGGCAACTCTCCATTGAGCAAATTGCCTAGACTTATCATGAAAGAAAAACTGGGACAAAATTAGTCATAAAAAGAAGAGATATTTTTCCTACAAAACAAATCCATTTAATTAAATAATTTGTAAGTTGTCATGTTAAATAATATAAGCATAATTTAACAGGTTAAATCCATAGCCTAGGTTAACATTGCTGTTTCACATTTTTGGGTGGATTGATATCTGCTAGATGCCCTAGATGCACATATTACACTTTTTGCTAAGGAATATGATGTAGTGGGTAGCATGTTGGACAAGGAATCAGGAAGTTTGAAGTCAAACTCTACCTATCTGTGTGAGCCTTGATTTCCTTACTTGTAAAATTAGAGCAATGATCCCTATGGCATATCCTTCCAGAGACGCTGTGGATTTCAAATGAAAGTATATATGTAAAACTTTGTGTAAATTTTGTCAGTTATTATTATTGTTGTATTGAATACTATCTATAAACTTCACGTGTTGAAAGCATGGCAACCAAAAATCATGTAATCCTATTTCAAGGAAGGACAGACATGTGGTCCCCTTACTAGAAAGCTGAAATGTTTTACTGTCAGCACTTCTTTTCTCATTTTACATATGGTTTATATGGGAGCAGAACTGGCAAAGTGGCAAGGTCACACGAGGTGGTTCTCCAGAAAGAAGAAAAGCTTTTTCAATTTTTCCCTTTTTCCTCTAATTACTAGGAAAGGATATTTAAGGCCATAATTCCCATGACATTCCTCTCTTTTAGATAGTTTGCTTTGAAACAGTTTAGGAAAAAATAAGAAGAGAAGGCTTGTTGAGAGGTTACTAATTAAAATACAAATATTTGTAAGACCTTTAAAAAGCTTTCAATTTCAAGAATGTTTCTGTTATTATTATTATAATTATTAACATTAACATAATATTAATGGGCAGCTCAGGGGCAAAATGAACTGAGAGCTGGGCCTTGTGGCAGAAAGACCTAAGTTCAAATGCAGCCTCAGACCTTTACTAGCTTTGTGACTCTGGAAAAATGCCTTAACTTCTCTATGCCTCAATTTTCTCATCTGTAAAATGGAAGTATAATAATATCTCCAATGGTTACTGTGAGGACCAAATGAGATAATTATAGATGATAATAGCACAATATGCCGCACATAGTAAGTACTATATAAATGTTATCTGTGAACAATTATTATAATTATTAATATAATTATATAATAATAAATATAAATAATAATAATAAATAAACATTATTGCTTTTTCACATTCATTTTGTACATATAAAGTAGGCCTTAAAAAGAAAAATAAAACTTAAACAATACTGCCATTATCCTACCAAATTTTAGAACTAAGAGATTCTTTAGAAGTCTTCATGAGCTATGCTTATTTTACCAACAAGGAAACAAAGGCCCAAAAAGTTTAAGTGAGGTATCCAAGATCACATAGCTACTTAACTGTAGATTCAGGACTGAAAATTGGGTCACTTGACTAAGTATGCTTCTTAGTAATATCACTTAGTACTAAATTAAAGCTTCCTATGCCTAAAGATAAGGCACTTTTCATTATGAAGAACATTCAGTTTAAATATAATGGCTTCAAAGGACAATGACATTGCTGGTACAGTTGTGAACTGATCCAATCATTCTGGAAACAATTTGGAACTATGCCCAAAGAGCTATAAGACTGAATACTCTTTGATTCGGCAGTGTCTGTACTGGGATACAGTGTCTGTATCCCAAAGAAATCATAAAAGAGGGAAAAGGACACACTTGTGCAAAAATGTTTGTAGCAGCCCTTTTTGTGGTGGCAAAGAAAGTGGTGGGAAGTGAGTGGATGCTCATCAATTGGGAAATGGCTGAATAAGTTATGGTATATGAAGGTAATGGAATACTATTGTTCTATAAAAAATGATGAACAAGCTGAATTTAGAAAGGTCTGGAAAGGTTTACATGAATTAATGCTGAGCGAAACAAACAGAAGCAGGAAAACATAGCAACTGCAAGATTGTGTGATCAACTATGATGAACTTGCTTCTTCTCAGTGGTTCAGTGATCCAAGGCAATCCCAAAAAATTCATCCAAATACACAGAGAACTAGGCAGACTGAATGTAAATCAATATATGCTATGTTCACTTTTTTCTTTTTCTTCTGTTTGTTTTCCTCGTGTTTTGTTCTGATTTTTCTCTCCCAACATGATTCATAAGGAAATAAGTAAAAATGAATAGAAAGTTGTTTTTCTACATGTAACTATGAAAAAACTCAATGGATAATGATATCTTTAAAATATTTTCTACATTGAATGTATAAAATTCTTGTTTTACTCCCATATTCAAAATTCATTTCTCCATTGTGGCACATGATGACTTATAGCTTCTGAGATTCAAATCAAGATGAAAGAATTGTACATCTTAGGTTTGAAGGTAAATGCAAATTTAATTAAACTACCTCATTTTACAGATGAAAATGGGCTCTTGCTAGCAATTAGAAGTGGAATTTGAACACAGAGCTTCACTTCCGGAGTCAATTGTCCTTCCAGTTATATGCTACCCTTGTATGGGCAACCAACATTTTGAAAAACATTTGGTATATCTCAGACGCCTACTAAATGTGTGATCTCAGACAGCTCACTTAACCTCTTTCTGTCTTAATCCACTGCAGAAGAAAATGGCAAATGACTCCTGAATTTTTGCCAAAGACCATGGTCCACAGACAGTATGATCCATGGGGTCAAAAAGAGTTGAACACGACTAAAGGACCAAGAAACAATAATTCCAGGGGTGATTATAGCCTTTAGAATTCTACAATCAAAACCAATAAACTCTTTCCAGCTTGTGTCTAAGGGTTTAAGTCACTGCATAGTTAATAAGTTGAAATCAAATAAATTAGTTTGACTGAAAAAAAACCTTGAATAGAATATCCAAATGAAAGTTTTCTTCAGTCCTTGCCTAATAACTCCCAGCTTTTTTCCCCTCTTCAACTGGCTGAAATTCTGAAACACTATAAAGTTAATCTTTTTACTTTTTCTTTGGAGCCTGGAAAGTTTCCCACTTTGATTACACTGTATTGGAGGATATATGACTCTTAAATCATAACAGAGTTTGAAACAATTTGGCAAGAGAAATATAAGACAAAACCTGAAGGTAAGTACAAAAATTTTATCATCTGCCAAAACATTTATCAGTCTTTCCTCTCTTTCAATTCCATTGTCAACACAAAGCAGATAGCAATATACACACAACCAGCACCTCTTACAGCTTGTCTACAATAAAATTTCCCTAGCCTGGGACTATGTGGGTGTCTGCAAGGCATGTAACTGAGGAAAATATCCAAATTTTCTTTATACAGTTTCTTGTACACAGAAAAAAAACTCAATAAATATTTCAAGGAATCTTTATATTGGTACCTTCTTGAGGGAGCTATCTTTTGCCTCATTTTATAACCCTGGTGCTTAATGAATATTGATTGATTTGAGGAGAAGAAGCATTGATATAGGAAAGGCAATATGGTGTTTTGGAAAGGGAAATATATTTGAAGTCAAAGGATCTGGAGAATTCTGATTCTGCCATTTTTTATCTGTATGCCATTGGGCAAGTTACTTGCACACTCAATTTCTTCATCTGGAAAATGAAAGGGCTGTACTAGGAAGATATCTAAGCTTCCTCTTAGCTTTATACCCTATTTCCACAAAATGAGGTAAAGATAGATATGAATATATACTTCTGCTTTCTGCACATGAAAAGTTACTTTGAAAAGTATATTATGGATTCTAGTTTTGCATAAGTGAATTATATATCTATAATATATATTGCATATTTTCATATGAATATCTGTAGATTGTGCCTATATACCTGTATATATGCATATACATATATGCATGTACATATACACATATGCCTGTGGATATCATATATATGTATATATATATATATATATATATGTATATATACACATACACTCTTATTACTTAGTGAAATTTGAAGAAAACATTTAAAATACCCTATCGCTTATTGGGTCAATTTTTATAAGTAATAAAAGACATATATTGTAACATATTTTCCTACAAATGGACCTTGAGGTTCATTTGCTTGGACTCAATGAGGGGAACATATCTTCTCATTGATGATTGATCTAAGTGCCCTGCTTTTATATAGGAGAAAAATCACCATAAGCAGTTGAAGGCTATAGTTCTGGGAAGAGTAACATGGATAGCTAAAGCATTCATTCAGGCAGCCAGATCAGCAAAAACAATTTTAACACTCAGTTAAAGCATCAAAACCAGATTGCCTTGTCATCCACATCCTTATCCCAACATGATCAATTGGATAATGGAGTTACAAAGCCTGCATGAGTATCCTATGCCCATCCACTGAGGAAGTGCACACCATGAACTCTGTCTTCTAATTTTATGACTGAATTGCTTCTCTCATCATTTTATTAGCTGAAGAGAAATTAAATTACATTCAAAAGAACAGATTCCAACAAGTGAACGAATATCTTTGAATAAACTGGATATGAATGAAGGTACTCCTCCTACTTTCTAGAAATATCCACTTTAGAAAAAGAAAGCTCAAAGTGAGAATCTTAAACTCTCCTATGTTATTGACTCATTTGTCAGTCTGGTGAAGCATATGGACCACTTCTTAGAATAACATTTTTCAGTGAATAATTAAAAATGTATAGGATTCCAAAGGAAATCAACTATAGTGAAATATCTATCTGGCTGCCTATTTATCAATCATTTGTCTGTTTATCTACTATCTATGTATTTATCTACTCATAGATCCATCTATCTCTATCATCTGTCTATCTATTTATCTCACTGCCTATCTATTATCTCTCTTTTTATATTTCTATCTACCTATCCATCCATCATTTATCTATCCAACCGTTTTTCTAGATATCTATACAAGTTCACAGAATCCATGCTAAGAACCTTTATACGCTCTTTGAAATGGTCTTAAATGGCATAGATAGTAAGCTAGAGATGGAATCAGAAAGAAGTAAAATAAAATCTCATCTCACTTATTGGTTAACTGTACAACCTTTGGTACCTCTAAGTCTTAGTTTGCTTGTCTGTAAAATAAAAATAATAATAGAATGCCTTTTAATCAATAAGCACCTGGTTATGTTCCAGTTTCTGTTACTAAAAAATATTTGTAGTGTTGTTGTGAAATTCAATTGAAAAAACACATATACAGTATTTTTCAAATTTAAAAAAATTTTCAATGTCTATTATTATTCTTTTTTTTCTGGGGCATTTGGGATTAAGTGTCTGAGGTCATATTTGAACCCAGATCCTCCTGACTTCAAAACAGATGCTCCATCCACAGCACCACCTAGCTGTCCCCTATTATTATTCTTAACATTGCAGATGGATACATGTTTTCTAATCCTTCTTTCTTAAAAGGGTAGATGGAAAGTGAGCAGACCAGTTTTACTAAAACATCTAAGAGGCAAAATAAGTTAGAGCTCATGCTGAAGGCACATTAAGTCTCATATATGAGTTCATGTGAATAGTTCCTTAAAATCTGCTACATTGTAGATATGAATAAATAAGTCTATCAGTCTATAAGCATTTATTAAACACCTATTATGTGCCAGGCACTATGCTAAGTGCTGATGTAAGGCAATTTATTATTTCACACAAAACCTTTGTGATCATTTTCTTCCTGGAGTATTGATGTGTTACTTTTTTACTTAAAATAGATATGGGTACTCTTTGCTTTGCATATTGCATAGAATGTGAGTGCCATATTTGCATACTTATATTCAAGGCACTGGATTGATTATTAAAGCTTTTTTTATGCATCTGTCTTCAGCACAGTATATTTCTAAAATTACTGACATGTTTCTGATCTAAGAGAAATCCAAAACCAGGCTTGGTTAAAATGTTATATTCCAAACAAATTTTAGCTTTGGGTTTAACTTGTCCAAGCATTTTACAGGGAATTTGTCTCTAGGCAAAAATCTTAAAACCTGGTTTTGAGCCGACATATGGAGTAACAGTTGTCTGTAATTACTGACTCTTCTAGTAGCATGGTTCAATTTCTATTTTAAAAAATATTGGCAGCACAATATAGTAGATAGAAAGCCAGCCACAAAACTAATGAATGTTCAAGTCCTGTTTCTCAAATATTATCTTGAGCAAGTCACTTTAGGTCTCAATTTTCTAAGCAATTCTCTGAGACAATAAGTTACAGAGAGGGTGATAACCAGCATTGGTAGCAGGAGTTTACTTTCTTGAATTTGCATATGTCAATTAAATCACAGATCCAGTCCCTATCCCTACTTTTTAAATGCAGACCTTCTGATGAAAGAAACAATGTTTACTAAGAAAAGGAGGACTTATCTTCGTGAGTTCAAATCTGGCCCTTGGACAAGTCACATAACCCTATTTCCCTCAGTTCTACATATGTCAAATGAGCTGGAGAAGAAAATGGCAAACTTCTCCATATGTTTGCCAAGAACACTCCCAAATGGGGTCACAAAATGTCAGAAACAACTACAAAATGACTGAACAATGAACAAAAACAAAAACAAAACAAGCCTAAAGATAGAAAACTTTCTGCTATGGTCTAGATGGGCAGTGTGACAAGAAATGCATACTCCTCAGTTGAATTTTGATCACCCTTGTTAGATATCTATCTTATTTTAGGCTAATAAAAAATCCCAGTTAGTTCCTTTTGTTGATAGCTATGTATAAAAATCATCTCCCGCTATCCCCAAAGAAGGCTTAAACAAATTGATATTAAGATACTACTTGGATTGAAAACAGCATTATGAAAAGACCACAAATGCTTTCACTGAAGAGCAAATCATACTTATTTTCTTCCATGCCCTCAGTATATCCTGACTTTTTCAGCACATTGTTGGCATGTAGTATTTTAATGTTTATTTTTGTGCTATTCCAATGCATGAAATTCTCTTCTTTCTCATCTCTGCCTCCCAGCTTCTCTGGCTTTCTTTTAATCCTAGCTAAAATTCAACCTTCTACAAAAAGCCTTTCCCAATTCTCTTTTTTGTTAATGGTTTCCCTCTGTCAATTAGCTCCAATTTATCTTGTATACATCCCATTGTACATAGTTATTTGCATATTGTTTCCTCCACTAAATTGTGAGCTCCTAGAGCATAGGTACTACCTTTAGCTAGCCTTTCCTTATATTCCCAGAATTTAGTACATTGACTGGAACATAGAAGCAGCTTAATAAATTCTTATTGACTTTTTAAACTAAGACAGGGCATTTCCAGAGATTCCTAGAATCATAGATTTAGAGTTGATGTTATGTGGTCCAATTCCTTTATTTTTCCAGTTCCAGAGGAACACTAATAGGTATTAGCAAAGCCAGGATTTGAATCCTAGTCCTCTGATTCTAGGGCAGCTAGGTGGCACAGTGGATAGAGAACTGGGCCTAGAGTAAGGAATTCCTCAGTTTAAATTTGACTTCAAATGCTTAATAGCAGTGTGTCTGTAGGTGTCACTTAACTCTGCTTTAGTTCCTCATTTGTCACAATAAGATGGAATAGAAATTCGCAAACCATACCAGTATTTTTGTTGAGAAAATCTAAACGGGGTCAGAAAGAATCTGACATGACTGAGCACAACCAACCTCTGAATAATACAGTGCTCTTTCCACTACTAAAGAGTGGTTTTAAGAAGCATAAGTAGAGTTCTAAACAGTTACTGATTATAATATAATACAATGTGAACAAAATAAGTTGACCTGGTTTACCTCGTGCATTTTCATCAGACATTCAAAAATATATACTATTTTTTACTGAAGAAGTAATATGGGAAATAGAAGGTGTGGAAGTCTTCAGGGAGATCATGAGCTAAGAAAATATTTAAACCTATCACAGCTAAACAGCAGAGGTCATTCAAAATGTAAACATTGAGAAATGTCCTTATTAATGACATGCCTCTGTGCTCACTCTTGTATCAGTTGCATAGTTCATGTTCAACAATTATGAATGATGAAATGACAACTTACTGCTAACTCTTGGACTACCTCCATCTCTATTCTTCTATTCCAACTCTATTCTTCCTGTCTAGTATCACACAAGCTTTTCCTGTATCTTTCTTAGAAATCCAATATATAGACTTTTGAAAAACAAAGAACAAATTTATTCTGTTATAAAAGCAGGATTCTCCAGAAAAAGTAGCTTAGAGAATTACAGAATCTAAATATTGAAGAAAATTTAAGGGGCAACTAGTACAGAAAATATAGTATCACATTCTAATGAAATCACCCATCTATCAAGATCTAATCTTCCTTACCATCCAAATTAGTCTTTATTTTAATTACTAGTATGGTCCCTGGCTATTTTTCCATCTGTATAACCTGTTACTTTTATTGATTTCTTCTTAGCCATGTTAGCTTCTTCTTTATACAATCTTTGGATATGTGTAAGAAGGTGTCATAATTAGCCCTAAATGTGGTAAAAATGTAAGTTTCCTTCACTCTCCATTATATTGAAAGCACAGTGAGGCTATATCCCAAGGAGAGATATATAGAGGGAAAAAAGATTTCATTACTAAAATATTTATAACAGCACTCTGTAGTATCATATAATTGGAAACAAAGTCCTGCTAATCAGCAGTATAAATGAAAAGAATGACAAACAGAAAAAGAAACTTAAACCCATGAAATTATAACAACCAAATTTAACCCCCAAGAAAAAGTAAAAATGCTTCTACATCTTTTTTTATGCTAATAGGGACAATAGGTGTGGAATATTGTATATGTTGTTGAACACATGTATATGCTATTAGCAATAGCCAACAACTCATGAACTACCTTTTCCATTCTTCTTTTTTGAATTGCTTATAAAAGATAGCTCTTTGAATGGGAAGGGGAGATTTTAATATATATTATGAAATAAAAGTAGTATAAAAAGGGGGCAGTGATGCTGACTTTAGAATATGGTTGGTAGAGAGGATTAAAGCCTAAATTTGGCTGACTTCATCATTTGAGACATTAAGAACCAAGCCTTTTAGAAGCTGGAGTACCACAAGTTTAGTGGAATTCCAATCATTTTGTGGGAAATCTTTTGGATCAGTGCTGCTGTTGTAATGAATGTAGAGGCAGAAAGGAGTACCTTTTATTTCTTAATTAATTATAAATATTCTCTGTGAAAATTTTATCATAATTAAAGTGATTTTATTACATTTTATGCTCTGCAAATGTTTCATTATGTTCCAATCTTGCTGACTGATGCCAAATATTCTTGACCAAGGCCAATCCAGTAATTTAAGCTTAGAACTGGAATGCAATGAAAGACTTATTACACATAAAATGTAATTAAATGATGCTACTTATATAAAAAAAAACTAAAAGAATACCTTTTATAATTACTAAAACATACACGTTCTTATCCTATGCTTCTAAATTTACCATGACAACAATGGTTTATATGAAAGACAGTGGAAATTCTATTAAGCCTCCACTTTTGTTTAGGTTTTCCAGTTCTGACTAATAAAGAAACTGTTCCATTGGTATAAGCCCTAACTTTTTAGACCAATCAAATTCCAAGGATGGCATCCCTGCCAGTCAAATCTATGAAAAACAAGTATGGAGAAGCAAATGATGTTTCATACTTATCCATGATACTTATCCATGTGTGAGACTGAGGGAAAGAAAAGGATGACTGATGATTTTTCCAATTGTTCATACAAAGACAATTCTTTGGTTTCTAGGTACCAATTTCACAGATAGTTTTTTGTTTTGTTTCGTTTCTAAGCAACATCTAATCTTTTTATTATTAACAAGTAAGACATACTTACCAATAATGGGTTGCTGGAATTTTCTTTGTTTAATCAAATTGAAATAGTTCTCATTGCTACCAATTCCACTGAAAAGGATATGTGCAGAAACTATAGTCAAAGGATTTTCTAGTGGTACCACTTAGTGTCAATAGGACAAACATGAAGAGGATTGACAGAATGAATCTTTGCTACTGAGCAATGTTAAGTTATTGCTTTTAATTCAATTCAACAAATATTCATTAAATATCTATAATCTTTTGAAAAACATTGATGGGCAATATAAAAATTTAAATGATGGCTTCTAGCAAAGTTATAATTTAATACTAATATATAAAATGTTATACAGACTATACTAATTTTTAAAAATACTTAAGGAGATGGGGCAAGCAAACAGCTGTGTGAGATGTGAAGGAAAAGATCATTACTAATTGATTGGAATTAGGGAAGGCTCTCCAGAAGGGGTAGCATTTGAGTCAGGGAGGGAATTGGCACAGAAAGTCACTTAATAAATATTTGTCAATTGATTAAAGAGTAGCTGGGAATTTAATAGGTAGACAGGAGAGGGATAACATTCTAGAAATAGGGAATAGCATGATCAAAGGAATTTTGTCAAGAAAGCATAAAATATAGATGCAGAGAGACAAATCTAAAATTTAGCAATTAGAAATTAATTTTTAAACAAAGGTGTTAAGATGAGATTGAAAGACAAAAAGCAATGAACTCTAAAAAAATCAGTTATAGCTGGCTACATAGAAACTTGTGTCAGCTTTCTTATTTATAACTCAGTTGTCACTAGTGAAAATACTTAGAAAACCACTATCCCAGGATAGTATGAGTTATATAATTTCATTTATATAGATGGTTAATTAGTTAATGTTCGATAATTCAGTAAATAATGACCAATTTATTGGAACATCAAGAATTTTCTGAATGTTAGTCTAGTTCAAAGATTTATATTATAAGGAACTGGAACATTTTAAATCACACATGTGTAATAAAAAACAAGCAGATGTTTTTAGTCTCTTCATTGCAGTAAGGGAAGTGATATGGCACTGTATCAAAGGCAAAACACAACATATTCAGGATTGCCCACTGGAGTTTAAAATACTCCTACATAACTTTGAGTCAACAACTGATAAGATATCCCAAACCACTTTGTGACATATTCCCAGGTTTCAGGTAAGAATTAATAATTAACTGTTAGTCTTTGATAATAAAATATATTAGATGAAATGGGGCTCAAAATATGAGTGGTTTTGTAAGAATATCTTCCCCAAAACAGTAAAAATAATCTTTGGTTTACTGAATTAAAAACACCAGTTATTCTAAGCAAAACTATAGCAAAATTAAATGAGCAGGACAAAACCCTTGGGACTCTGGATTTGCAGTTTCAGATCTAGTTTCTAAAATTGGGCACTGATCAAAATCAAGTGGGAAGGAACTCTGTTAAGAGCTTACTGGTAGAAAATGATTCTGCAACTGTACTATCCCATCCATCCCTGCTAGTGGTTCAGTTTACAAATATTAAGCCAGATACTGGTAAATAAACTTATTATTTCTAGGAGAATGAAAGTATTTTGAAAGTGGGAGGGATATTTTCTGTATGTTAACTCTTACAGACTGCTGGATTACCATCTGCCATACAAGAACCAAATTTACCAAATCAGAGGCATTCAACATTTTCAGGGTTGATGATGCACGTTCTTGAGCACTCAGCTCAAGGAAAACGTTTTAAGCATAGCAATTCATATTCTAGCCTCTATACTTATACCATTTGTAGGAAGGACATGAAGGCTATAGATGCTTGAAAAAGCACTGATAGCAACAATGCTTTACAGAAAGAGAAGAGAGGTAATGAATGCAAAAATAAATTCTTCTTAAGGAGTACCTACACCCTATCATTGATCCATCAGATAATTCATTGAGTAGCAATTTCCCAGGCATAAGAATCCTGCTGATCATCTATCTCTCCTTATTTGTGCAGATAGTAGTTATAGTACTTATTCTTTTGCTCCTACTTATTTATCCACTCAAAATACTGGAACACTCATTTCTTCCTCTTAGCTACCAAATTTAGCTAAATCCTAAATCTCACTTGCTGCCTTCCCCTTATCTTAACTTTACTTGTATCTGCTCCCTTTATAATGCAACCCCATTCTCTATAGTAGTTTTTTAAAATCTGTGTCTCTGTCTATCTCTCTCTTTATCTCTCTGCTTCTCTGTTTATGTCTGTCTGTCTTTTCTCTCTCTCTCTCTCTCTCTCTCTCTCTCTCTCTCTCTCTCTCTCTCTCTCTCTCTCTCTCTCTCTCTTCTTCCCTTTTGCTTTTCGTCCTCCTTCTCCCTTACATTTTAACCCCCCCAATATTCCCAATAGGCTCTATTTAGTATCAGCAGGACAAACATGAAGAGGACAGACACAACAAACATTTGCAGGGCATTCTGCCAATTTTAAGTGATTGGTTTTAATTTAATTCAACAAATATTCATTAAACATTAAATTAAAATTCCTTTCCAAAAAATGCACTGTCCCTTTCCCCATCATCTTATTTCCTTTTTTGTCTTTCTTTTATCTTCTTGGGTCTTTTCCCCTCTTTCCTAGATTTATTTTCATATAACTTTTGAAGTATGGCACTTCAATAGTGCCAAAGAATGCTGATACTTCAATAATCAAACATCTTCCTCCTACATAAAGATCAGGAACCTGAGTAAGATTCTTCCTTTCTTTCCTTACCCCATTAATAAAAAATTAGAGCTCAAATATATAACCATTAATACAAACAGGTATTGTGGAGTTTTCAAGAAAAAAATCATTTTGGACCAAAAAGTCTATCAGTACAAAATCCAGTGATGACAAAATACATACACACTTGTTTGGTCTTTGATGTTTAAATTAAACTAAGAGGTCCAGGTGAGAACCTCTGATAATAATAATAATATTGATATAAAACAAGGCTTGCAAAGTACAATATGATATTTTATTACTTATACTAATATCCGTATTGCTATAGATATATACAAAGATTTAAAAAATGCTAAATTTGAAACTATGTGAGAAATAGGTCAACTAAAAGACATCTGAATAAAGGGGATAAAAATATAATCTAATCAAAAGCTTTTAAAATAATGTCTATAACTATATCTCTCTATATAAGTTTTCCCCAAAACAACTGATCATGCCACAACATAAATTTAATACTAAGGTTTAATGATATCAACAGACATATTATATATTTATGCATGTTTACACATAGTTTCCACAAAAAGAATATGCACTTACTACCATATACTATAAACCCATGTATGCTTTCCTGACAGAAAACAGGCAATTTGCTCATCTTTAAATATGAATTTGGATAAAACTCACATGGTGATGAGTGCTACTGAATTATAGCCTGGAATAAATGCAAAAACAAATCCAAAGGACAAGTATATGAGAGGCAGATTTTTTCAAGGATAACACAGAGCAGATTTTATGAACTAATTTACAACCCCCCCATCTGTTGGCAAAGACCTTCCTTACTTTTCATTTTCAGTCTTTCCAGAGGAGGATAAAATACTCCAGAAGGCCTGATAGCACTCAAGGTTCACATCTTTATCTCGGTAAGTAAGGGCACTTTTTTGTGCCTAGAAGCAGAAATTCTCACTGGCTATTTATTCATTGAAATGGTTGGTGTATTGTCTCTGTCAGGATGTTCGCTTTCCTTTTAAGACGATTTGACAGAGGGTCGATGGCTTGGGTTCTGAATGTTCAGAATGTGGCATTCCCAATGATATTAAAGGGAAGGAACTCCCAGTACTGGGGATCTGCTCAGAAGCTGAACAAGAGCCCAACCTAGCACATGAACTATTGATTTCCCTGGACTAAATTAAAGCATTTCAAGCTACCTGGACACTACCAAGCTTATTTGATTATCTCAAAGCTATTGGCAGATATATTCTCATCTAGTGGCATTTTGGTCATGGTCCCAAGAAAGACATTTTCTGGCTTAACACTGTTTTGTTTCTTTTGCATCATGTTTCTTCCAATACACACTCTTAGAACAGCTGGTGCCACAGTGTTTCCATGGAATATTGTATTGTTCTTTGGATTTAAAAACTGAGATTGCAATCTATTCTCATCAACTCTGCTGTGGCTTTGAACTGAGAGACTTCATCACCACGATAGTATTTATGAAGTGATAATGCCAGCTGCTCTGGGAAATAACAATTCAGATTTGACCAAACATTTTTAAATATCTCCTCTCCTTTTAGGTTCCATTTTCTGGCAAATGGAAATCAAGTAGGAAAGTAGTTTTGTTTGGAGGATTTTATGTGCTTTATTTTAAGTGGAGGAGGAGGTTGATTGAAAAATAACCTTTTGAAAGTATGCCAGACATTCCCTTTCCAAATGATGACTGCTTTTTACTTAACTGATTTATATCATTTAGCCATTATGGCTTGAGATGGAACATTGGCAGCAGAAGTTTCCTTATTGGGAGTTCCTTATGCCAGTGAAATCACAGATCTAGAACAAATTCTATCTATTCCTTAGTAAACAAAAATCCCTCCACCTTCATTGTGTTATTGAATGTAACCTCATAAATGTAAGCAGAAACAAGTAAAATTTGGAAATAAAATAGCAGAGTTCATAGTCATTGTGTCCTAGCTTCCTTTTCCTATATGTAACATCCACAACATAGGCTCACCCAATGGACATAGAGCTAGATGATAGCTTAGACTAATCTGCAGTTTTGACATATAAGGAACTGAGACCCGGAGGGATTAAATGCTGTTTTGTAGTCACACAGAATAAATTCAAATCTATGTTTTAATTCTATTAAATTAATTATTTAATTATTAATTATAATATAATAAATGAAATTAATGGGAATACATTATTTTATTGCATCACATTAACCATCATTTGAGTACCTCTACTGCAGTATGTAGGGCATATGTATGCTTATTGTACTGAATTGGGGGGTAAGAGCTATATGAATGCATGAGAAGGAAGAATTTAAACAATCTTTCTATGCAACGTAAACTGCCCCATAAACAAAGATATTACAATTTTCCAATGGATCTATGACCTCATCAATGTGAATATTCCCTCAAACAATGCAGACTGAAATTCAGCCATGCTGTATAAATCTTGTCAATGTCTGCTCATAAATTTGCCTCAGAGAGACCATATAACTGTGTTCTGGAGCCCATCTCATATTCTCTTGATATTGTGAGAATATCAATGTAACACACAGTCTGCCAATTGGGCTTGTCCTTGGATTTTGCTTATTTTTTTTTTTAATCCATGGAAACAGATCCAAGAGTCAAATAAGGTTGTATGGAAGTACAAATAAATAGATGCACACACACAAAGATACAAGTATACACAAACATATATACCTATATATTCATATGTGATACACATATGTGTTCATATATGTACTTTCTGATCATTGTATACACATCCAGATACACTGAGCATAATAAATTGAGATTAGTTGCTTTGAAGAGATGGCGCCATTACTTTATAGACAGATTGTAGGAACTAGGTATGGATGTGAGTATGGATATAGAAAGGGATCATCTTACAAGTACTCTCTAAACTTTACTTGGATTTATACAATTTAGGGAATTCTCTGAATGTTACTAACTGAATTCCACAGGATTTAGCTCGCCCTCTATAACACCTGTTGGTTTCTAAGGCTTTTTCTCTCTCACTGTTGCTTACAATTGTGCATCCATTAATAGCTTCTTTCAATTAGGCATGTTCTTTGTGGGAAGAAAGGAATTTACTTAGGTCATTTGAGGGCAATGTGATGACACGTACTGTATACATGCCACCCCTAAAAAACAGATAACATAATAACAATGTCAGACTGTTAACAAAACCCTGCCTGGGGTGTGAAATGAGCAGGGCATGCTCATCTATTAATGCAAGTTCTGAGATTACATTTTCAATCCTAATTACGCAGGAATAAGTAGAGTCAAATAGGAGAAAATTCACAGCCACTGAGCAATTTAGCTATGGAGGGGGGAGAATAAATAAACAAATGAATAAAGGAATGAATATGTACATACTCATATACATATGTGTATGTAGACATGGAAGCATATATTTGTATACATACATATATATATACATATATGTATGTATGTATGTATGTATACACACACACCTACACACAGATACAAAGATTGTGACTTCCAGGTCTCTCATCCACCAAAGATCCCATGACCAGATAGTGACTAAGAAATATTATTCTCCAGCAGGACTACCCTTTTGCATAATTGCAAAACCAACAATTTGCACAGAACAATTTGCCTTTAATAATCCATCTTTTCTCATTTTAAAGTCCAGACACTATCATAATGACTTGATTGGAACACAGTTTTTGCTAAGTTGCTAACCAATAATAAACATTATTCTTTTTAGAGATGTGTACATTTAAATAAGAAAATCCCAAAGACTTAAGTTTTTAGGATTTCAAGAATTTCTAATATTAGAATTTCAATCACCATAACAGTTTGTGGGAAGCTACCATCACCAACAATAACTTCTTTATAACTATGACAATCTAAGTATTGCTAGAGCTGAAAAACCCGTCACCTTGTGGCTACTCTGGTGATAAGCTTCTCCAAAATTGCCAGGACTGATCTGCAGGCAATCCCCAACGTAGACTCAAAGCCTTTCCAGCTATCTAGTCCCTTCCAAAATTTATGTTTTATTGATATACCTTTTAAGGTCTCCTCTACCTCATAAAAGAGAAGCAAATGTTATTCATAAAATAAAACAAAGGGTAGCAATACATAAAGTAGTTACGTGTAAGTCTGCTAAGGAAACCTCAAGTCTGCTTCTCCCTCAGAAAGCATCATGTCCAAGAAGGAAGAGACTTAGGATATTTTCCAACATTTGCATGTGACAGTAGAAGAAGCACTAGATTTGGGGTCAGGAAAACCTTAATTTGACTCTCACCTCAAACACATACTAGCCAGTGTGACCTGGGCAAATGCCTCAGTTTTCTTAACAAACCTCACAGGACTGGCGTGAGGATAGAGGACAATAATGTATGTAAAGTGCTTTGCTAATCTTCGTCTCATAGACAGTATGTGTCAGAGACTTGCTGAAGTTACTATTTACTGGATCACTTCGGTACCTCATTCACTTTTGTGCTCCACCTCCTACATGCTTTCTTTTTTCAAACTGCTCCTGCCCTTCTGCCCCTCCTACTTTTTGACTTCTTCTATTATAATACTATTTGAAAGTGTTCGTTGTTTAAAAGGATGTAAAGATTTTCTTTTAATTATCTCTGTGGTTGACAGGCACTGTAACAGCCAAAGAAGTATCAATTTTTGTTTTTGTTTTTTTAAATCGGCATCTTTCCCCATTTAAGCATTTAAAAACAAAGAGGGAAATAATGACATGGCATTGTGAATAATGCCCATATGAGCTATTTAGATGACAATGTACCAATTGAAGCATAAATGCAATGGTCACTTTTTGTTTCTAACATTGAGGTCAATAGAAAAGATGAGTGCACATTTCTATCTGGTGTGTGTGTGTGTGTGTGTGTGTGTGTGTGTGTGTGTGTGTTGTTTTGTTCTAAGATACTAAATGGATGAGTTAGCAGAGTTCAAAATAGCAAAAAGAATTTGATTCTCCTGAGTAAAAAAAAATAATTTTAGCATAAGTAGCTGAAGCCTTGCTCACAGGGCAACACCTATAAATAATGGAGTGTTTTGGAACTCTGGCAACTTGGATAAAAATTCCAATTCAGTCATGTGTTAAGATTTAAGAGTGTCAAATGAAAGAGACTCTGCTTAGTTTCAGTTGAGACAAGTGAAGTTGAGCCTCAAAATGTGCTTGTCTATGTGCTGCATCCCCATAGGGCCAATCTATGGAGTCACATCTTTATTGAGATTCTTCTAAGAGTATATCCTTTGAAATATTGATATCAGCATTCTTTCATTGTTACTCTCATAATTTTCCTTTTGCATAAAGAAAAAACCACTCTTTTGGAGTCAAATCTTTGGAATGAACTTTTAACTTAACTAAGTTTCTCTGAAAAGCTCATTCACCGAAGGTTTCTAATATGTGATTGCAAGCAATTAATTAAAAAATGGAAATGTACTTTTACATTTAACTAGGAGGCATTGTCTTCACTGCATAAATTCTATCATCTCATCACCTAACCTTTCTTGAAATATAAATATATTTTAAATTGGTTCTGCCAGTGCCCTAGATATTTGAAGAATCCTACTGGAGAAAATCAGTTATTAATTCTCTGTCCCGATTCTAAGCCTTAAACATACAACGATAGATTAATGGCAGCTGCTCACGTCCTTTTTATTGGTATGTGTATTTGAGCTTGCACCTTAATCTATTCCAACTATAAGAGATATTAATAAGAATTACTTTAGGCATTTCCCAGAAAATTTAGGTTCTTTGTGTGTTATGATGATAATCATTGGTATTGTAGTTTCCTCTGATATATCATATACAGACATCTATTTATTACAAGAAAAAAATTTCCATGTAAGAGAGATTGGAGGGATAAAAATTAAACGTATATTAATTTAAAAAGATATCATTTGATTAAAAAATTCACCTTTCCAAAAAGTGCCTTCCATTTATACATGAAATTCTGGCCACATATAGGAAGTTTCTTCATATAGGCACAATCCTTTCAGTGAAAGTTGTGCTGATAAATTCCCAGCACTAAAAAATACTATTATTTCTAAAATTAGAAATACTTCATTATACAAACTATAAGATGTCTTAATTCAGAATTTCTACCAGTTGTCTAGAAGTATGCTTTCTTAGATGTCCATCAATGAGATATGTTCATATTACCATTTGCACCTAGTTTAGTGCCTAACATTCAATAAACCATTTGTGAATCAATGATTGAAATGGGGTATTTGAGAAAGGGCAATGGATGTCAACAGACAACCATATTATCAATAGGAGAAATAAAGAAGCTGGAGAGAAAGAAAGCCCTAAAGAAGGAAACCCAAAGAAAGATTAGTACATGCTATAGTCTCAAAAGAGAAACAAAGGCGATGAGAAATAATATAAAATGGTTTCTGCAAAAATAAAACCAAATGAAGCAACATGATATAGTAAAAAGTATGCTGGTTTTGGAGTCAGAGGACTATGTTCAACTTCCATTTTTGCCATTTACTAGCTCTGCGCCTTTGGGCAAGGGAAACTCTCTGGACCCTAGATTCTTATTATAAAGAATGAATATAGACATACTTACACGCACCACACACAACAAGTATGTATATATGTCCACATATATATATATATATGTATGATGATATTTGCATATCTATATATATGTATATTTATGTATATATGTATATAGGTGTTCATATATGTATGTGTGTTTATATAAATATATGCATACATATATATTTGAGAAAATCTATCCCATTGGATGGCCAAGGTGATTGGCATCAGTTTCTTCCTTGTAAATAGTGTAGTCACAATACATGTAGCAAAGGAAAGTTTAAAGAAAATTATCAAGGTAAGCTCACAAGTAAGGTGAACACACTAGTGGTAGGAATGTGATTTACTTATACTGTACAATATCTAAGTCCTTGTGTACAACATATGTCAATTTTATGTCTGGTAGCTATATAACAAGATAGATTTTCTTGATATTTAGAAGAAACACAGCTGAATGGTACTTCAAATTGTTAGAGAAAGTCATAATAGGGATACTAGACATTAGGAAGGGCTATCAATTTTTGATTAAACATCAATATAAACATGCTGTAATCTACTTCCCAAGAGATCTTTAGGAGCAGATATTTTCTCTCCCCCCCCCCCATCTGGAATGATTTAAGTTTAGCCTTACAAAGAAATATAGGAATGGACTAGCTGACCTTCTGAAATCCTTACCATTCCCATGACTATATGTAAAGACAACAAAAATAATATTTTCCTTGAAATGAACCCCAAATCACACCGAAATGCAGTTTCCAAATAATACTTTGGATGAAAATTAAGCTACTTCATGGTGATACCTTGTGCTCAAATCATTTAAGAAATGTTACCAATATGTTCTGAAAGAGTTAATGTAGGATCTAAAGAAAGTTAGCTTTCATTCACCCAGGGAGTAGGTTGGGCACTAGAATAATCCAATTCACTGTTAATGAACTCCCCTGGGGTACCTCTTGTTGAGAGTAGCATTCATTTTTTGTCTCAGTAGCAGATCTCCATTTAGAGACAGAAACAGCATTGCTATAGCACAGTCACCTCTCAATCAATCACCTTCAACAATGCAACAAACAATGGCAGGCAAGATTGAAAATAGATCCAAAAAACATTTGGATTTTGGCACAAAAATCTCCAAATTATGTTTTCTTTAGGACGATAATAAAAAGAGCATGCAATTGGTGGGATGGGGGTGTAGTATATGAGGAAGTCGAAGGTAAGGTAGGTGAGAGTTATCTAGTTGGCAGGGAGAAGTCAGTGATTAAACATCTGCTATAGATAAACCAACATATGGATCATGCAGATGATCAAGAGTTGACTCTAAATTTTAAATAGTACATTGTGTTTCCTGTGTTGCAGATTTCTATTGAAATTAATGCAGTATCAAATATGTTCACTTTTCTTAGCCACTTTGAGAACCAAAGAGTTTCAACAAGTTTTAACTGATCTTTCTTTTATACTGACACTCAATTAAACCCCTACTGAAATAATAGGTCCTCTGTATGAATACCTTCTCCAGCTCTTATTTTTAAATTAAAAATATATATATAAAGTCAAAGTACTTAGAGGGGCAGGATATCAAAGTACAAAGGATGGCTTGAGGAAATTCAGTTCAACATGCAACCCTAGGCAGCCGTTAACTTTATAAGATGCTTGACAGGTGGTCATCTGGTCTCTACTTCGACACTTAGAAGTTGTCATTGAGCATTGTCCTGTGTTATATTAATATTTTACCTACAAGTTTCATTCTGACTTGGCAATTCAATTGTCTGGAGTGTGGGGGGTTGTATGTTTTCTTACTCCAATTGATTTTAGAGGAAGCATACCTTTATTTAAATAAAGCTGAGAATGGAGGAAAATAATCAAGATTTTAGAAATATGAAATTAGGTCATTGTGCCACTTGTTATAACGAGTAATACAATCCTGTTCCCCAAGCTCTCCAGATTAAAGCAGCTGTACGTGCTACAATGATTCTTTGAAAGATGAGCAGTCGAAGCAATCATACAATTATCAAAGCTAATTCATTTAAGAAAACTACCTCTCCATTAAAAACAAAAATTTTTGCAACTGATTCAGAATACTTTTTTTGGCAATTGTTTTCAACTGAAATTTTACAAAGTTTTTACCTGTGACCTAGACTAAAACTTGATTATCTTTCATCCAGCTGTTGCAACTTACAACTGCTGGTCTCAAAGTAGAACCAAATTCTCTAGGTCTGCCTGTTACATGCTTTCACATTTCCTTGTTTAATTACATTCAGATTGAGATCTTGTATACATTTAGAAGAGAGCAAAGAGTAGGGCTTACCCCCTCAAGTTAACTAATCAAATACAAAGCCAAAGGGCAAAAAAACTTTTATCCATCTTTCTTATAGCAAAAGGGGCATACTGTACTTGTCAAAGAACCAGAAAGTTTCTTTACACTCGATAGAACAAAAAACGCAGCTTAACTTAGCCTTTTTTCTCTAAGTGTCTCTGAAGGTGGTGTCCTTTGTTGCAAAGAATGGATGTAAGAATTTTGCTTCTTAGAGTAGCAGAATTAAATGAATGAAAAGTAATACTTTGTGATTTTATTTTTTTCTGGAAGAAAATGACAAATTACAGTCTGCCAAATATTATCCTGCCTGTGGTTTTAAAAACTCAAACTTCACATCTGCTCTTACCTCCTTAGGGATTCAGGCATTTACTCAAAGCATCCTAAAACTCTTCTGCACTGTTTAGTTTGCATCCAAGATAAGAAAGTTTGCTCGTTTCTAAGACCGGATCACTTCAGATTGGAAATAAACTTTCTATAATGCCAGAGGAGTTTAATGAATTGTCTGTGGACACTTGGGGTGCATAAAGGGGCAAAGAGCTGCCTAAAGGTATTTCCGAACTATATAAGTTAGGCAGGAATGAGCTGCTGTTTAAAGAACACAGACTAGCTGTACCACTCAGTTTCTTCCACTACACAGGCGGTTTAACAGTATCACTTCCAAGAAGCAAGGAATTATTTCTTTAAAAATAAATCCACAACTTACCTGCTTCTCCATTTTTCTTGTCCTTTGCTTTTTTCCTTCCTTTAAGTTTGATTTCAGAAACCAGTGAGATAGTTCCTCAAAACAGCTTGCTCTGGGAGAAGGCTCCTGAGCTGTTTTTCTCAGGATCAGCTGAATTGCAGTCAGTTTGAGATTCAGGAAGCTGTGCTCTGTCCAGCCTCCCAAGCACTCCCACTCTCCAGGGTGTGTGCTTACATGTCTCTCTGTCAGCTTAAAAATCCGCCAAACTGATTTCAGTCTAACAGGTTTCCTTATATAGGTAAACATGAATTGCATTCCTGGTGAAAGAAGCTAGCTGGGGATCCTTTTAACCTGGTTAACTCTCCACATGCCAGGATGGCTTATGAGAAATCATTCTTGTCTACAAAGCAGCGAGGAAGAGTACAAAAGGATTAACTCACTTTAATAAAAGTCATCTTTATTCTAGGAAACTGGGGGGAGGGGGGGAGGAAGATCCACTTGAGTAAGTGACTAACTTGTGCTTTTTCATTAAGTGGTTTCTAAAACTCCTATTAGTCAAACTTTTTTAAAGAGAGAAAAATGTGGGACCATTATGCTTGTGTTTTTTGTTTTAAAAAGTTTCTCAGAAAATAATTTTTCAGAGGAATAAATATTATATAATAATACATGTGTGAATGTACATCAAAAGTTTTGAGTTACTTTTTCTTGCAAAGGAGATAATAAAAATTATCAAAATTCCCCATTTACTTAGCATTCTTTTTGAGGAAATCTTCAATATAAATGAAATATTTTAATCTCATGATTTTGGGATTTTAAGGGCCCAGTTATGTGCTCTGGCAATTCTATAATTCCCACTTAATACTGAAAAGCAGAAGAATATTTACCGTTGATAGCTATATCAATACCTCTGAAATCCTAATACAGAAGAATTTACCTGATAACTTTGAAGGAAATAGCCTAAGTCTTAAGACTCTGTGTGACAATTTTCAAAGTTCAGATAAGTCAAAGACTTTACCAAAGCAAGAGTGAACTTTAGCAAAAGAAGCTTTGGTAGACTCAGGTCTGGTTTTGAAGCAGATATTTTAATTTAGCTAAGCTAAGCCAATTGTTCATCATTAACTTCTCATTATAAGTTTACTCTGCTATCGATTTACAGGAATAGTTCTTTGTAATTATAACCAATTCTGGTGAATGACTGAGGAAAACCTAAACATCCAGAAATTCTTCTATATAAATGCCAGTTACTTTCCCACATATTCAACATGACACTAGATAGAAAACATATGAATCTTAAAATGAGTGATTTGTCTTTATTTCATTCATAATAGTTATCAATATGGCTGCTCATCACTGACCTCAATGACCAAAAACCATAATCTCTTTCCTTACCTTGCTTCTGGGATTCTGGTCAATGGGACTGTTAGGAAAGAGATTGTTAGGGGAGAGTTACTGTATTGATGATGTTATATGAATTGTCATGTCCAAATCTTTTTCTTAATTACAAATTAATCTGATAAGCATAAGTATTTTCTAAATGAAAAATAAATATTTTAAAATCAGATAAGGATTTTAACTAATTTGAAGTACCCATAAGGTAAATTTAATAGAAATAATCACCTCTTTGAGGAAACTGAGGCACAACAGACTTTCCTTGATTCATAAAAAGCATAGCAGATAGCATTTAAACTCAGGCCTTCATGGTCCTAGGTCTAGCTTTCATGTTTTTTCTCTGAAAATCAAAAGCAAATCAGAATCTAAGAGCAAGAAAAATCATAAAAATGTTGATTTCCTCATGCTTCACTATAATTTTTTTTTAAAAAATCATATTAATCAAAAACACTTGTTAAGCACCTTCTATGTATGAGATAATGTGCTAAAAGCTGGGGAATTCAAAAACAAACAAAAAAAGGAAATAGCATTTGCCCTGTCATGGATATATGTATATAAACATACATATGCAAAATAAATAAAAGATAGTTTTATGAGGAATCAACAATAGTAGAGGAATCAGGAAACACTTTATACAAACTAGTTACCTTTCATAAAGCCTTTTCAAATGACCACCATTAAGTGATTCCAGAAATAACAGAAATCACAAGAACAAGAATATGGTTGTGCAATATAAGCTCTGGTCATAAAATATTATGAAAAAATGCTTTCAAAATATTACTCATGTTTTCCTATCCAAAGTATATACAAACCGTTGCACCAAGTTAAGACTCATCCTGAACTGTCTCACTACAAGAAATAGTAGCGGCTTCTATTCTGGACTATAGGAAAAGTAGCTTTCAAGAATTCTTCACTACTTACGATTCTGAAGCCTTTATGTGAAAGTAATTTCCAGTGAAGTCTGTTTTGTTTGTGCAAGAACTTTATACTTTATTAACATGTTGGTGCAAGACAAAAGAATTCCTCTTTTCTGCCCAGTAAAGGCTAAATCTTCAACATCTTAAGCTTGTCTGCAAATTTGTGCCTGCAATTCTAAGCACATAATAGTAAACACAAAATATTATAAGCTACCTTAATTCATGAATAAAATGTATCTTTCAAATGAATTCCTGAAAAGAATGGGTTTCATAGTGAAAGATTTTGGCTTATGTGTTGGAGGAGGTGACATCATCAGAATGCATACTCTGAGATACATGGGATCATGGAATTATGGATTCTAAGTGCTGATAGTCAAGACAAGTCAATAAGTTAACAAGCATTCATTAAATGCTTACTATGTGCCAGGCACTGTGCCAAGTGGAGGGATTACAAATAACAGGCAGAAAGAAAGACAGTTCCTAACCTCAATTCTAATAAAGGAAGACAATATTTAAAGGAAAACTGAAAAGGGAGTGAAGCTGGAGAAGGTACCTGCATAAGAGAAAGGGAAGGAAAGTAATAATATTAATGATCTTCTAGACCTAAATGAGAAAAACGGAGACCCAACTCACTATAAAATTCTAGGGACAGATCTGGATCCAATACTGGTTGTTTTTTTTTTTCACTCGAACATTAACTATGTCATTTTTTTAAACTGCAATTTTGACTGTGCCATGTCTGAATAATGTTTCTAGAGGAAAATTGGCAAACAGCAATGTAAATTAAATACAAACAATTTTGAGAAGGGGAGGGAAACTTCTTGCTCTTAAAGAAATCTCTTGCTCTTTCATGAGTTGTATTTTAATTTTGTTAAAATTTAAATTCTGTGTTGCTTCCCTCCCTCCCTCCCTCCCTTCCTCTCCCTCCCTGCCTGCCTTCCTTCCTTCCTTCCTTCCTTCCTTCCTTCCTTCCTTTTCTCTACCTTCCTTCCTTTTTAATTACTTTTTATTAAAAGTTGCAAAATACAACCATCATATGTTAAGTCGTGACAGTAAATTAACTTTCTAGCAGTAACTATTCTTTGTGCAGATATACATTCTGAACAAAGTTAAACATTTGATTGTCTCTGGTTTCCACTCAATAGAAGTTTTCATTGTGAACTCATTACTTTTTCTTCATCATGTCTTAATTTCTGTTCATTTGGATATTTTATTTGTGTTTTTGACTGAGTGGAAGGAATAGCAAGAACAGCTGGGATGTATAGTAATGCATAAAAAGCCTGGAGGAATAAATGAGGCAAAGTTGTGAAGCACTTTAAGTGCCAAACTAAAGAGTTTTTATTTGATCCTAAAATCAATAGGGAATGGAGTTTACTGAATGGAGTTTAGACCTATAATTTGTCTGCTGAGGGGAAGATATCTTTTTTGTTGTTGTTGTTGTTGTGTTTTTTTTAGCTTGTACTGTCTTTATTTTTTTTTATTTTTTTTATAACATTATCCTTTGTATTCATTTTTCCAAATTATCCCCCCCTTCCTCCACTCCCTCCCCCCGATGACAGGCAATCCCATACATTTTACATGTGTTACAATATAACCTAGATACAATATATGTGTGTAAATACCATTTTCTTGTTGCACATTAAGTATTAGCTTCCGAAGGTATAAGTAACCTGGGTAGATAGACAGTAGTGCTAACAATTTACATTCACTTCCCAGTATTCCTTCTCAGG
Source organism: Sminthopsis crassicaudata (assembly GCF_048593235.1). Lineage (NCBI taxonomy): Eukaryota > Metazoa > Chordata > Mammalia > Dasyuromorphia > Dasyuridae > Sminthopsis > Sminthopsis crassicaudata. Next base: position 221,445,577 of record NC_133619.1, on the reverse strand, counting down.
GTGTAGTTATTTCTGTCCATCATTGATCAACTGGAAGTGAGTTGGATCTTCTTTATGTTGAAGATATCCACTTCCATCAGAATACCTCTTCATACAGCATTGAAGTGTACAGCGATCTTCTGGTTCTGTTCTTTTCACTCAGCATCAGTTGATGTAAGTTTCTCCAAGCCTCTCTGTATTCCTCCTGCTGGTCATTTCTTACAGAGCAATAATATTCCATAACCTTCATATATCATAATTTAACCAACCATTCTCCAATTGATGGACATCCATTCATCTTCCAGTTTCTAGCTACAACAAAAAGAGCTGCCACAAACATTTTGGCACATACAGGTCCCTTTTCGCTCTTTAGTATTTCTTTGGGATATAATCCCAATAACAGCAATGCTGGGTCAAAGGGTATGAACAGTTTGATAACTTTTTGGGCATAGTTCCAAATTGCTCTCCAAAATGGCTATATTCTTTCACAACTCCACCAATAATGTATCAGTGTTGAGGGGAAGATATCTTGCGGGGAGTAGTGAACTGAGGCAGGGAGACTAATTAGGAGTCTAGCTCAAACAAGAACTAATGAGGGTCTGAATAAGATGGTGAGCATGAGAAGTAAAGTAGATGGTTACAAGAGATATTGCAGGGATAGAAAGTGACAAGATTTGTCAACTACTTAAATATGTGGGATGAGTGAAAGTAAAGAGTTGAGAATGACAAGGTTGTGATTATTTTTAAAGGAAGATGTGAAAAATCTGACATTTATAGGGGAAACTAGGGATATCGGTGCCCTTGACAGAAACAGGGAAGTTTGGAAGAGATGTGAATGGTGAGGAAAAGAGAATGAATCTGTATCTGTGATACATATCACAACTCATCCATATATGTTTATCCTGTGTGACTCACTATGTCCCTCCCAAAATTAAAAGTCTGTCACTATTGATATCCCTGAAATTCAGAAAAAGCTCTCTGCCATAGCCATGTGGTCTTTTGGGAGAGATGGAATAGGTTTGGGGGAGAGAGACTTTCTCAGTGGAGCTTGTGGGACTGGCAGAAAGGTTGTAACTTCCCTATGAGGTTTATTTCCTGTTACAGAAAAGGAGACATTGGGGGTTTTCAATACTGAAGTGGGAGAGATTGAGATGGGGCAGTATTTTTTAAAAATGCTTCCAAATGGTAGTCCTGAGTGTGTCAAAGACTTGCTCTATGATTGGGTAATCACATGCTCATGAGAGTCATGCTATGGCCCTCCCTTTGGAGGCTACTTTCTTTCTACCAAGGAGATCACAGATCTGATTAAAAAACCATTTAGGAAGAAAAAAAGAAAATATGGTGGTAAGGTAGACTTCTTAGGCAAAGTTATAAAATCATGACTGATTGAATATGATTTTTATATGAATCCATGCAGCTAGAGTAATTTCATCATAACTTTAATATACTTCATTAAACTAACAGGCTAATATTTGTTTGTATTGTCCAGTCCAGTTCACTTGCCAGAGAGACTACAAAGGATGAAAAGAAAGAAAAATAAAATACAAATTGTCTATCAGAAAACACATCTTCATCCTAGTGACTGACAAGATCTAGAAAGGGGCAACCTATAGATTTTGGTAGGCTCAGGATTCTAGATTCATGGAGTGAGTGACTCTCAATTTATTCCATCCATAGATGTGACACTATAAAAACATAATTTCTGTTTTGGAACTATTCAAATTGAAACTAATTATCAAATTGCTAATCTCTTAATTAGAGGCAATAGTGAAAGAAAAGCAGGGTTTTAGATTTTTCCTTGCTATTTATTAGTCATGTGATCTCTTTGAACCTCCTTTTCCTTATCTGTAAAATGAAGGAAATAATTTCTCTCTAGTTTATATCACAACGTTGTTCTATGTATCAAATAGGATTATAGGCATATTTTGTAAACCATGAAATATAATTAATGGGAATAATTCTTTGGTGATTGTAGATGGAAGAAATAATGTAGTCTGGGCAAATTAAGTCATGACACACCTAACCAATACTCAAGAAGAAAATGCCCAGTGCCATTTCCTGATGCATAGAATAAATTGAATTTTACTGATAATAATTCTGTCCCAATTCATATGTTCACCAACATGTTTGGAAAATGTGATTTGAATGGATCATAATAAGTATACAAACTTGAAAGGCTGTCCTCCAGAATCACCAACAGTTTGATTTAGGGCTGTTCTGAAAAATAGTGAAATTTGACAAGGAAGTCCCATGGGAAGAACTCTTTGAAGTTTTTTTAGTGATTTGGATGATCCAATCTGATCATTTGGTATCAAAATTGATATCACCTTGAAAATTAGCACCTTTGAAGATATCATTAGAATCTTGACAAGAAATTATAAGAAAATAGACAAGTATACTTGTAAAAAACAGAGAAAAACAAAAATACACCAAACAAAAACAAAAAAAAAGCATGTTTGGAGATGACTATGTCCTGGAGGAGTGAATTTGTATTAGCAATTTAAGACTATTTTTAATAGAATTTTAAAAGACTATTTTATTTAAGTATTTTTTGTTTGGGGGCTCAATACATTTTTAAGGCAAAGAGAGATTAAAAGTACATTAAGAAAAGATGGTTAAAAAAAGGTTATCAGTTTTAATATAATCAGAGATTTTGATTCATTAGAACTTTTGTCCAAGTTTCTCTTTGTTATTGGAGGTTATAGACATAAAATTTCATAATAGAGTTGACCGATACAATTTTTAAAATAGTGATACATGTGCACTAATGTTTACAGCAGCCCCTTTTGTAGTGGCAAGTAATTGAAAATTGAGGGGATGCCCATCAATTGGAGAATGGATAAATAAGTCATGCAATGGAATATTATTGTTCCATAAAAATTAAGCAGGAGGTTAATTTCAGAAAAGCCTGGAAATATTTACATGAACTGATGCTGAGTGAAGCAAAAAGAACCAAGAGATCAGTGTTCATAGTAACAAGATTATGTGATGGATGATCAGCTATAATGGATTTGGCTCACTCAGCATCAGATTTGCATAAACTTTCTATGCCTCTCTAAAATCAGTTTGTTCATCATTTTTTATAGAACAAGTAATATTCCATTATATGACTTATTCATCCATTCCCCAATTGATGGACATCTACTCATTTTCTAATTCTTTGCCACTACAAAAAGAATAAACATTACAAACATCACACAAGCAGGTCCTTTTCCCTTCTTTAGGATTTTCTTGGGATATAGATCCAGTAGGCACTGCTGATCAAAGAATATGCAAAGTTTCATAGCCCTTTGAGTGCTTGGATCAGTTCACAACTCCACCAACAATGAATTAATGTAGCAGTTTTCCTACATTCCCTCAAACATTTACCATTATCTTTTCCTGTCATTTTAGCCAATCTCAGGAGTGTGAGGTGGTGCTTCAGAATTCTTTTAATATGCATTTCTCTAATCATATGAAAAAAAATGCTCTAAATCATTGTTGATTAACAATGATTTAGAGCATTTTTTTTCATATGACTATAGATGGCTCTAATTTTGTCATTTGAAAATTGTCTGTTCATATTTTTTTTTACCATTTATCAATTGGGGAATGACTTCTATTCTTATAAATTTGACACAGTTCTTTATATATTTTAGAAACACTAGCTATAAAAATTTCCTCCAGTTTTGTACTTACCTGTTAATCTTGTTTGTGTTGGTTTTCTTTGTGCAAAACTTTTTAAATTTAATATAATCCAAGTTGTCCATTTTGCATTTCATGTTGTTCTCTAGTTCTTCTTTGGTCATAAATTCCTCCCTTCTCCAAAAATCTGATAGGTAAAATATCCCTTACTTTCCTAATTTCTTTATGGTATCACTCTTTACACACAAATCATGTATCATTTTGACATTATTTTGATATGGGGTATGAGATGTTTATACTGAGTTTCTGACATGTTTTCCAGTTTTTCCAGAAATTTTTGTGAAATAGTGACCTTTTATCCTTGAAGCTGGAGTTCAGGGGTTTGTCAAATACTATATTATTATAATCATTAATTATTGTGTCTTATATATCTAATCTATTCCACTGATCCACCACTCCATTTCATTTACTAGCTGTGTGATCCTGGCGAATCACTTAAGTTCTCTTAGTTTCCCTATATATAAAATGTAGTTAATAAATATTTGTTGTTATTGAGTCTTTTCAGTCATTTCTGACTCTTGATAACCCCACTTGGAGTTTTCTCAGCAAAGATACTGAAGTAGTTTACCATTTCCTTCTCCAGGTCATTTTATAGAAAAGGGAACTGAAGCAATGGTTAATTAACTTATCCAGGTTTACACAGTGAGTAAATATTTGAGGCTGCATTTGAACTCAGATCTTCTTGACTACAGGCTTAGAGTTCTCTCTACTCTACCTAGCTACAGCTTCAGCATTGTTGTAAGGATGAGGTACCAAATGCAGATTATTTTCTCAAATGTACATAAATGTTAGCTATTTTTCTCCCCCAAATAAGGAGGGGGGGCAGAGATCAAGACAGAGACAAACAAACAAGAGGAAAACTCATAAGTTGGATCTAAAGGAAATGAGGGAAAGAGATGGACAAATTTTGAAAGAGATGATCTGAAAGTAATTGTAGTTGTGTATGTGGTAGCTCAGGAATGTTTTTGTGGAAAGAACCCTCTTTGAATAAAAATAAAGTAAGGAAAATTTATATTGGGTATGAAGAATATCTTGACAGTAGTTTGAGGAATTGACTGAAGCTATCTGTTGCCAAGAGAGGACCCAGAGGCTTAGTCAGTGGAAACACTCACAAAAGAGATTAGATAATGAAATCTAGAGAATACTACAGGAGATAAGTGTGCTAAGCCTAGAGTGTTTATTGGATGACCTATGAGCTCCCTCCAGCTTTAGCATTTATATAACACAAAGCAATGAATCATAGAACAACATCTGCATGTAATTGTATTTCTGTTCCAATAATAAAATGTTTCAGTGTCTATGTTATTTACCAAAGCAGTTATCATAAAGGACCAAGTATGGAAAACTGGGAAACAATTGCTTATCAGAAGAAATATTTCTTTTGCAACCTTGTAGCTAAGACTTTGGGTATTCAGTTCACCATATTGGAACAGTCCATCTCAGGAATTTATTTCTAGGCAGTATCTTGTCAATGATATTCATGCTGGGATTTTGGGTTCATTTCCAACGTGTCATGTTCTTCTCTTTATTTTCTTCTTAGTAAGTAAATATCATTACCTGCATTCTAATCCTATCTCTAATACAGACTTCATGGACAAGTTATGGGCCTCAGTTTCTTTATCTGTAATATGAGGGTATTAAACTACATGATCTTTGACTTTCTTTCCAGTGCTAAACCTATGATCCTATAGGAGTAGCAGGAAAGGCTCCTGTAGGAGTTGGGGCTGGATAGGTACTCTATTCACCCCTTTTGGAAATGATTCTGACCTGTATTTTCATGCTTTTGACCCAATTACCAGCTGCCTTTGAGAAGAGGAGGTTTACACCTTCCTTTTACGCAGAAATGTTTGCTTTAAAAACAGAAGACTAGAATTACACAGTTTGCTGAAAAAATACAGGGATTTTGTCCTTTTATTGCCTGCAAAGTGCCAGGACAGTTTAAAATTATTAGCAGCCAATGTAAAAGAGAAAAGGAAATAAAAGAAACTTTTATTCCCTCAGAAACAGGCCTAGTCTCCTCACCTTTCCATAGTGCCATATAAGTTTTCTGTATGCTTTGGCACAAAAAAGCAATGGTTTTTCTCCCCTCTTCCTCTAAAAGTTAAGAATTTTATTTTATCCTTTTAAACTTAGTTTTGCGGGAATTCATTTTCTCTAAAATGGAGAAAGTTGAACTTTAAAACAATTCTTTTTATTTTACATAGAGCAATTGCTTGTCATAAGGCTTAAAATTTACCACCAGTAAAGCAAGAGAAATATTTAAGCCTCATAGGAATGTATTAAATAAAGCCACACCACCTAAAGGCCTGTTTCCTTCCATTTGGCAAAGCAGGTGTTTAAGGATGACGTCTTTTTAAAATGAAATAGCAAGCAATCACACAGGGGGTGGAGGGGGGTGGAGTACTTAAATAGCAATGAAAAGAAAAAGAGCAATTCAATAATAAAAAATCTTAAAGGTCACTGATCTGTTTCATATCTCTATTCATGGTCTATGATTCCTGTTTCCATTTTTCTTCTCTACTAACACCAAGTCATGACAGGTATTTAATAGATTAATCAATTAACAGACATTTATTAACTGCCCTGTATCAGACATTTGTCAAAGCATGGAGGATCTATAAAAGAAGACAAAAAGAATTCCTGCTCCTAGGATGTGGGGGTGTGATAGTGGAGTTTATATATCAATGGAGAAAAACAAAATAAATAGCAATTATTATTCTATAGCATCCTATAGTGGAATAATTTATTCATAAAGAGTTCTACGATTTGCAAATATCATTACAATCCTGTGAGTTCTTAAATCTTATTTTTTTTAATTCATTGTTGCCATTTTGTATATAATAATACTGAGATTTAGAATATTAAGTGATTTGTCCATTGTCATGCAATTGATATGTTGAAGGATGGGAAGGATTTGGATATCTTGCTGAAACCAGAAGAATTCCTATATGGAGGTATATTTTATGCTTTGAGAACATTAGCATATCACGCTTTTACTGTGGCAGTTTTTTTTTTTTTTGCAGGCTTTAAAACCAAATACATTATCTCTTTTCCTTTTTATTCTTTCTTATGTATGGATGTGTATATATGGATATGATTTTGCAATTGATAGAGGAAACTGGGAGGAGGATTTATAGGGAAATAAAGATAATTTTAAAATAACTTTTTCTCTAATGAGGATTACTGTTGCACAGAAAAAACTTCTGGCATCCACAAATGAGAAAAACAAATAATTTACAGAAGATACCCTCTCCCCCTTTTTAGTGAGCAGTGAGGTATATGGGGTGTTCAGGGAAAGCAACTCTGGTGTGAGGACTTGTTGAGACCTTTTCAGGATTGCTTATCCACCTATCTTCCAATTTTCACCTGTGGTTCCAAGAAGCTGTAGCATATACAGCATCCACATCCCAGTAAACTGACTTAACAAATGGGCTAACCCAAGTTGAGGATAGCTGAAAACTTCCCCTGAAAGAATGGTTAGATATTTTTTAATTAAGAACAGGATAAAATAGAAACTATAGGATCATAGATCTTATGATTAAATTCAGAACTGGAAGGGTCCTTAAAGAGCATCAAATTTAACCCTTTCATTTTACAGATAAGAAAAGTGAGACTGAGTGAGTGTAAGTAACTTTTGCAGAGGCTCACACAGCTAATAAATGCCCAAGTGAAGCTGCATATGAGAAATCAAATCTTAGTGTCTCAAAGTCAAAGAATCTATTTGCTAACTATGCTGTCTCAGTTCCATGTTCTGTATGCTTAAGGGAAGAAGAGAAAGAGGCAGACAGGAAATGACACAGCAAGGTGAGAGACAAAGAGGGAAACTGAAGCAAGAAATAAGAAAAAACTTAATTTTTTTGAGGTACTAGTCACTTTCATCAGTAACTCAGTTAATAAACACCTATAAAGTGCCAATATGTGCCAGCTATTGTGCTAAGTGCTGAGGCTACATAGGGGACATGATATATAAACAAGTATATACAAAGCAAACTATACAAGATAAATAGGAATAACAGAGAAGTAAGAGGGATTGGGAAAGGTTTTCTGTAAATGTTGCAGTTTTAGTTAGGACTTAAAAGGAAGCCAAGGAGGTCAGTAATCGAGCAAAAAGAAAGCATTCCAGTCAAGAGAAGGAGTATCTTTGTCATGGAATAGTTAGGGAGCCAATATTGAGATGGTTAAGGTAGACACCAGGTGATGGTAGGCACTAAATATTCGGATCAGGTCATTTGAGGAATTCATGATGTCTATTCTTTTTGGCAAAAGGTAGGTTTATTTAGGGAAAGACATTACAGACAAAATGAAGAGATACAATAGATATCAGCATTCGTAAATATGAAATAGAATTGGAAGAACATAAAAAGGGGTTTAAAATAAATAATATTGGAAAAGACAAATTCCTTAGTGGAACTCACAATTATCTGGTAGAAAAGAGACACCATATGAGGCTGGGGCATGTCCTTAGCAGGTAGGCTAAATCCTGAAAAGGACTTCGAACCCTAAAAGAGTTGGTTAATTATAAGGAGGAAAAGTAGAGTTAAAAGGCATTGTGGGGTTAAGAAAGACATCATGTCATAGGGGAAGGATAAAGGGAAAGAGAAAGTGCCATGGCAGACTGATCCAAAGGAGGACAGTAAGTATAACATGGGCCATAAGTAGATTTTGTCCTCAGGGACACGATTGGGATTTCTGACAGGAGTTGACAAAGGGAAGCTGCCAAAAACCCCTAAAAAGAGGGTGGGCCTCAGGGGTTTGATGTAACTTGGATTTCTGATTGGATGACCTCCCTCAGAAAGTGGAATGGACCATGAAACTAAACTGATCCCTATCAGTGTCTTGCCTGCCCCAAAAATCAATTTTATCAATTCTTCAGTTTCTTTCTGCCCAACACACCCACCATTCAGGACCTCATGAACATCACTAGATAGAAAAAATACTGTTTGGAGTAAGATGTAAGAAGACTAGAAAGTTAGAAGGGAGCTAGATTATTAAAAAATTTAAATAAGAAACAGCAGTTTGTATTTGGTCATAGAGGCAATAGGAAGCCCCTGGAGTGTAATATTGAGAGGGGGGAAGGAGAGATAGAGAGAGGAAAGGAGGGAGAGGGAGAGGGAGAAGGAGGAAGGGAAAGAGGGAGGGGGAGAGAGAGGAAGAGAGAGAGAGAGAGAGAGAGAGAGAGAGAGAGAGAGAGAGAGAGAGAGAGAGAGAGAGAGAGATGGAGACAGACAGACAGACAGAGACAGAGAGTTAATAATATTGGACTTATACTTTAAGAAAATTACTTTTTTGGGGCAGCTAGGTGACATAGTGGATAGAACAATAGCCCTGAAGTCAGGAGGACCTGAGCTCAAATCTGGTCTCAGATACTTGATACTTCCTAGCTGTGTGACCCTGGGCAAATTACTTAATCCCAATTGCCTCAGGGATGGGAAGGAGAGAAAATCCCTTTTGTGGTTGAATGGAGGATGTACTGAACTAAGGAGAGTCATGAGACTGGCAGACCCATCAGCAGGCTATTACAATAACCCATGTGGAATGTGAGGAGGGACTAAACTAGAAGGGTGGTAGTTTCAGAGGAGAGATGGAAGTATATAAAAGAGATGTTGCAATAGTAAAATCAACAGGCCTTGGCAACAGCTTGGTTAAGGTGGGAGTGGGGATGAGGAGAGATAGTGAAGAGTCCAGGATGATTGTGAGCCTGAAGAACTGAAAGGATGGTGGTGTGCCCCTCCCCCCAAATAATAACAGGAAAGATAAGAGAAAAGTGGAGAGGAAAAGATAATGAGTTCCATCTTGGACATATTGAGTTATATCCTGTTCATTTAAGTTCTACTATACAAAGTAAGTTATTGCCTATTATCCTTGTTAAAATATTTCCCTTTTTGAATATGAGCAGTTTGGTTGCTAAAAATGAGAGAAAATGAAACTTTCAGTATATAGGGAAAAAGATGAAATCAATTTGTAAAGGATACAAGATATTTACTCTATTAGTTTATTTATATAAAAGGTTAGATGCAAAAGGAGCCAGAAAAAAGAATTTGTGAAACAAAATTGGATAAAATCCATGGTGGGAAAACATGGGCTTTTCTGTTAAGATAGAACAGATAGTTAGACAATCAGAGAACTTCCTCTCAGATGAACTAAGCATAGCAAAGAAGTGCCTATGATTGCAGGGCATTGTGGTCCATGGGGTCATTTGCATAGGACTAATTTTAATGTTAGCCTTTGAAATCTTAGAATTTGCAAAGTGGTAGACCAAGTAACTGTTTCATCAGTTTGATCAGAAGAGGAGGGGATTTGCCCAACAGGAAAGAAGAAAAAAAGGAGCAATTAACAGAGGAGAAGCTTTGTGTGGTACAGATTGAGCATTAGGAAATAGAATGTCTGCTTTTATTTGTCAATATTAAACATTTATTTCTCATATGACTCTGAAGATCACATGTATTTATAATAGAATCATTGATTGCAGCAATTTTCTCTGGATTTTAGCAGTGCTGACCACTTTTCTAGTTATGCCTATGGGAGAGTCATTTTAGGTAAAAGGTCATTTTTTGATAAATATTAAAACCTACAAAAGGCAATGAGATCTACTGTACATACTTATAAGAAAGGTGAAACAAATTAATCTATGCCTTGTTTCATGCTCTGTAGTACTGTAAGTAGTGTTTCCAATTTAGATCTTGAAGTACTTCTCTATACAGGGAGAACTCCTACACTATCTAATAAGATTGACTGCTTGACAAATTGTTGCATCACACATTCTGACTTTAATACCTAGAAGGCTTTTTCATACTCAAAAGCTGTCAAATTTCTTTATCTTTGGTCTTCAAAAAGCAAAGATCCTCCAAGCCTTAAAAATTTCCGTTGGAAATGGTGTATAGTTCATTACTCTGAATATCAAGAGAAGCACAGCTTGAGCGTCAGCTTTCTGGGCTAATGAAGTCCCTGGAACAAATATTCAAAAGAAGAAAAAAAACAAAACAAAAACCCTATCATAACCTACATGTTTGGTAGGATGGAAGGGGGACTCTCCTAGAGACTGATCTCATCACAGATGACTTCCCAACGTTTCTCTTTGTACAAAAATGGTCTAAACCTTGACATTTGCTCATCACTTGACCTTGCTTGCCAGAGATTCCAAGGCTATAATGGGTGGGAAAACAAGCTGTTACATGTTTTTATGTAACAATGCTTTGAGAACTGATTTTAAAAAAAGATTAATGAAGAGAGAATGGGAAAAGAAGGAAGAGTCTGATTTCTCCCATGGCATATTTTGAACCTATTAACAAAGATAGAAGCTTGTGTTGACATGACCATGATTTGCTGAGATATTCTCTTTATACAGGTTGTCCAGACACATTAAAAAAAGGATAAAGATACCAAAGTTTTTCATGATTTGAATCTTTGATCTCTTGATTATTTTGAAACATTCTCCAAACTCTAAAACATGTGATAGCTACAGTGAACAAGTTAGCTTTCAGTCCCTTTTGTTCAATCTTCCAAATATGTCTTATGACTGTGGATGATCACATCAACATGAGCTAGGAAAGCTCCACCACAGACCAGACACAAATATCCATATGAACATTTGGAGCAGAGATGTCTAAATTTGTACATCTTATGTTTCTTTTGAGCTACTCTATAATCTGCTTTGATCAAAGAACACAGCTCCTTCTTTAACGAGGACACCCCATACTGGGCAGTCCAGTACCAATGTCTCCCAGAGAGAGACCTTGAGAGTGCTCTTGTATCACTTCTTCTGATCTCTATGTGAGAACTTGCTTTATGTAAGTTCTTTGTAAAATAGTCTTTTAAGTAAATATATGTTTGGCATTTGAACAATATGGGCAGCCATTGGAATTGCATTTTCTGAGTTAACACTGTGCATTGATGTCATTTTTGGTCTTTTTCAAGAATAAAAGACAATTACCATTACTAGAGGTAATATCTATATTATTGAGATTGGGGTACATTAAAATGTTGAAGTTAGATTCTAGTAAATTTTGTCTAGGGTGAGAAGTGAGGAAATTATCTTAAATTTAAATTAACTACTATTACAGCTCTTAAGCTTCTCACAACGAATGTTCAGAAGTTTAGAATAAGGATTTATTGGCAAATGAAATGATGTCACTAGAGCAAGATCCTCTTACTTTGTAAATAAAAGCAAATGTATGGCCAAATGAGGTCCATCCAAGCCAAGCATTCAGCCAGATTGAACATCAGGAAATGCCATTTATGGCTTAGGTCATAGAGGTTTAAAAATGCTTAGCAGATCACCTGACATATAATAGGCACTTAATAAATTTCATTGGTTGGTTGATTAAATGATGCATAGTGGCAGAATTTATTATATATACACCAAGAAGTCTAACAATTTTTTCCAAGGATTTCTATTCTGGGTTCAACATCATCATCCAGAGAATGATAAAGAAACAGTGTCTGTTCTGCAGGTCTCATTCCACAAATTTGAATTGATAAATGAATTCACAGGAGAGATGAGACTGAAGGCAGCAAAAGTCATTAAATGGAGAGTGTCATATAAGGAAGCATAAACTAGGAGGTGCCTTAGGGTCTTCTGGCCAAATTCCTAAATTATACAAATGAATGGACTGAGATCCAGGGAGTTAAGAGGTATTTGTATCTTTATTATTTGTGTTTGGAAATCTTCTTTTACTGGTCTCCCTTTCATTGTGATCATCACATCATTACTTGTTCCTCCATGTAAGCATTCTTATCTTTATCTTCTCTTCATAATCAAATTGTCTTGATCTCTTGATTTGTATTTTTTAAATTACTTCCTGTTAATTACAGTAGTCACTTTTTCCCTTGTAACCTCTTCCTTGATGGTCTTTTTATCCTTGTCCTTTCTATATAATTCATAAATGACACCCCTCTCCTTTTTAAGCCTTTGGCTACTTTTGTAACTCCTTGTCATCTAAAAATGAAAAATAACAACAACAACAACAACAAAATCCCAAAACCACTACCAAAAAACCAAAAATGCTTGTAAGGAACTAAAATAATAATGACTAATAATAAATAAAAACTAATAATTAATAATACTTTGCAAATATTACATTGTTGGATCTTCACAACTTGTCTATGAGATAGGTACTGTAAACATTTTGATTCCTATTTTGTTGTTATTTGGGATTTTCATGACTTCATTTGGGATTTTCTTGGCAAAGATACTGGAGAGGTTTTTCAGTTCCTTCTCCAGCTCATTTTACAGATAAATAAATTGAGATAAACGTATTTAAATGACTTTACACAGCTAGTAAGTGTCTGAAGTCAGATTTGAACCAAGGAAGTAGAGTCTGTTCTCTCTCCATTCACATCACCTAGCTGTTAAGAGATTCCTATTTTACAGATGAAAAACTATGGCCAAGGGAAGTTTAATGATTTGCTCATGGTCATGAAGCAGCAAACACCAGAGGAAGGTTCAAACCAAAGTTTCAACTAATTTCAAATCCCTGCTCTTTCAATGCTGAATAGAACAATAGACAAGACAAAGGTTAGGCAAGACTTAATTTTAAGTTTAAAAATTGACAATCAATTAAAAAGTGTTTGAAAGCTTCCATTACAAAGAGCAAAATGAACCTCTTTCATAATGTCAATCTACATGCATTTGTGTGAGATGTGATTCAGAAGACAATATTCCTAAAGAGAAATTATTTCAGGCCAAAAAAGAAGTAAACTTGGATGTGTGTTTGTAAAATGTCTGGGTGGTGGAGATGGTGAAGATGATCTCAGAAGAGTTCATACTTTACCCAGAATTTATTTTACATCTCAGAAGCCAAATATATGTGAACTTGGGTTTAAGTGTTAATGGTGCAAATTGCATACACTCTTTAACAAGAGCCAAGTTCTAAAATACTGGACTGTTTGTTTTCCTTTTCAACTTCTACTTCATACCAAATCTGAATTTGATTAAGCCTTCTGACTTTATTATCAGTTTTAGGAACTATGTATTCTGTCCAGAAAATTAACTTTAGCTAATACTACATATTTCAGTGGTCTAACTCCTAAAAATGCTGATTAGCAAAGGCACTGAATCTTGGGGAAAGCCAAAATTCATTTATTTTTAGAGATTTTTGGTTTTCAAGTAAGCTAAAAACAAAGTTCTAAATTTCTGCTGTCAACACTTTGCATCTGGGTTTGTGAGATTAGCTCTCAGGAGGCTATTCATTTCTTCCCAGGTCTTTTCCCTAGGTACTCACTCAATTAGGATGCATTGCTATCAAGTGAATAATAGTATTCTGGTTATTAATTATGAGGAGAGAGGAGGAAGAAAAGAGACAGACGCAAACAGACAAAAAGAGGTAGAGGTAAAGAAGAGAAGGAAAGGAGGAGGGGAATAGGAGGAAGGTGGGGAAAAAAGAGAGGAGGGGAAATTGGCAAGCTTTCCATTCATTTTTTTAAAATTTTAAATAGATCTTTTTATTGAGAGATGGTAGGAATATAAAATTATATATATCACTAAGGTATATTTTGATAACTTTATGAATCCTTTACTCTTTTCATTTATTTCAATTTTTATGTGCACACTTATTCAAGATGCTCTTTTGTAACTGACTTTGATTTTGTTTTTAAATCATCATTCCTACAGACATACACACATGTGGTATCTATAGATATCTATATATCTTAGAAATATTTATGGCTTTTAGGATTCCATCACTTTACTAAGTGTCAAAAGCCCTAAAGCCTTCCTTCTCTAGCGGCTTTGACTGATACTCTTTCTCTTTGTTTTTACTTTAGCAAGACAATTGGAGTCAAGTAACTTGTCCAGAGTTACACAGCTGATAAGTGTTAAGTGTCTGAGCTGGATTTGAACTCAAATTTTTTCTGCCTCCAGAAATTTAAATTTATTTATTTGATTGATATTCTCTAGAGACAATTTCTTACATGGGCTTCTCAAAGAGTGTCTGGACCCTTCTTCTGGCTACAATTAAGATCTGTGGGTCCAGGACTTCCCATATTCAATAGGTAATTAAAAAATATATATATCACCTACTACAGTTTTGAGATTTTAGTCTTATTCACCTATACTGCTTTTGCTGAGTTCCAGATTTACCTAGACACCTCCCTATTTTTCTTGATTTCTTTTGACTTGGTCTCTTACATCCCTAGACCTGAATTCACTATGTCCCTGAGTCCTGTTGGCCTATCTAATCCCATGCCATTGATATTCCAAATTATATGTTTTAATTAATCATGATACTTTCGTATAACTTTTCCACCATTTCAGCTCTAATAGAAACAAAGAATAATAGACTTTTTTATATAGAAGGAACCTTAGAGATTATCCAATTTGCTCATTTTACAAATGAGGAAATAGGCTCAGGAAGTTCTTAATCTATGTCTGACTCACAATCCACTGTTTTTTCTCACAATCCCATGTTGTTCTGTTTTCTTGAACCTGAAGCTAAAAGAAATAACAGCCACATAGCACACCAGTATGATTTTTACACTGACCACCTTTTCTAATTGGATAAAGGTTTCTCAATCTTTTTGTTCTTTTCTTTGAAGATTTCTTTACTCCTTAAAATCAAGTATCAGAGCTAGTGCAGTTCTAGGCTGTAGTAAGAGAGGCATAGTATTTAAAAATGAGAGAAGAAATCAATAATTCTGATATATTTTGCTCTGGTCAGGTCATATTTAAAATATGATGTTTAGCCATGTATGGGTAGTAGGTGTTGGTAAATATTTAACAATTGGTATCTGTGGAGAAAAAGTACCCTGATACACTTTTTTTTTTTTTTAAATAGCTACTTTTTCCCATTTTTGTTTGATTTGATTTAATTTCTACTTTCTTCAGTCACAGATTTGGGACTATAATGTTAGAATCTACCTGTGGCTTCCCCACTGTCTTTTTTTTTTTTAATAGTATTTTATTTTTCTAAATACATGCAAGGATAGTTTTTAACATTCATGTTTGCAAAACTTATATTCCAAATTTTTTGTCCCTCTTTCCCTTACTCCCCTATCTCCAAGACAGCAAACAATCTAATATAGGTTAAATATGGGAAATTATTCTGAACATATTTCCATCTTCCTCATGGTGCACAAGAAAAATTTCATCAAAAAGGGAAAAAAATGAGAAAAACGAAAACAAGCAAACAAAAACAAAAAAGTTGAAAATGCTATTATCTGATCTACATTCAGTCTTCTTATTGCCCTCCCTAAATGCAGATGGCACTTTCCATCACAAGCCTGACACACTTTTAAATTTAATATGCATTATTGACATTTTCTCTATCACTTTTTTAAAGTCAAGACATTTAACAAAAGAACAAATATAGCACTAATTTATCATGTTTACCAGGTTCCAAGTGTAAAATCTCACACTGAAAATTTAATAATTGTTTCTAGCATATCCCAATTTGTGGGCACATTTTAGGAAAGATAAAGATAAGTATTGGAGCTAGTTAGCCTAAAGAAGACTTAATATGATAGCTATATTCAGGTATTTGAAGAACTATGATGTAGAAGATTATTATTATTTATTAAGGTTTGCAAAATTTGTTCCTAGAAAGCATGAATAAATAAAGAATGAATAAAGTTTCAGAGAGGCAGCTTTAAGCTTGATCTAAGAAAGCACTCCTCATAATTACAGCTGACAAGTAGAATAGACTGCCTTGGGAAGTTACAGCATTCTTCCTTATCAGAGATCTTAAGGTAGAAATTGTATGAGTTAGACTGGCTAGCCTCTGTGGTCCCTTCTAACTCTTAGATGCTGTGATGTAATTCATACCTGTAATAAATATTTCCCTAAGAATTTACAATTATTTTAAGAAATGACTTGGTATAATTGCTTCTTATAGACTATCTAGGGGAGGGAGGACATGCTTAAAATTGATTTTAAAATAGCCCAGTATCTTTTTTTTATCTTAAACAATCCTCAAAACTACAATTGCTGCTATTCTCATAAATATAGACTTTTCCCTAATTACCAATTAGGAAAATTATGCCAATCAAAACTCATCCATGCTTGCCTATCACAGATATTTCTTGTCCTCAACAATTTTGCCACAGGGGCTGACCCAAGTGCTCAGGGGTCAATTTTTCTTTATCTTGACATCATAAAGGTACCATTGGAGCATATAAGGTGGTAATCAATGGATATGATCACAAATTTAGAGTGGGGAAGAACCTTGGAAGTCATCTAGTCTTACACTTGAGGAAACAGAAGCCCCAAAAGATGAAGTTACTTACTTCTCAAGCTTAGCAGAAAGCCAAGATTTCAAATAAGGTCCTTTGACTTTCAATTTATTGTTCTTTCCACTATACCATTTTTTCTCTCTCATGCCAACCACATCATCTCTTTTCTGCTCACAAATTCTTTGAAAACATGCTTTTTTCTGGCTCTCCTTTGTAATTCTAAATTTATAATATATTTCAGACTACTCATGCTGATTATGTGTCTTTCAACTGCCCTCTGGAGCATACTCATTTTCCAACTTTTCCAAAGCCTCCATGGTCCCAAGTCAAACAAACAAAATAAACAAAAATGATAAAGAGTATTTAATCAAAACTTAATGGGTTTAAAACTAGTTTGATATTAATTGTCTGTGGGTTGCTTTAATATTTCATCTATCTCAGGATCCAGCTGAAAAAATCATTTTAGAGATGTTTTAGCATTTTTTTTTCATTCATTTTGCAGCATATACTTCATTATCATTATCATCTCCTAGAGGACTGAAATGTAAGGAATCTAATTGACTCAAAGATGCTAGCCTTATCACAGCTTAAGTAGGCTGTTATTTACAAATTATAATTTGAATGACTCTGAGAAACCTTTTTCCTCCCACCCTCAGAAAATATTTCCCTTTTCAGGTCTTGAAATTAACTCATTTGGGAACTTCATTTTCCTTTGGGCTGAGCTAGTGAAGGCTCTTGTTTACTACATTGATACATCAGAAGCTCAATCAACCAATCAATAAACTTTTATTAAGCACTTACTATATGCTAGGCACCATGGTACTGGGGATACAAAAAGAGGCAAAATATAGTTCTTGCTCTCAATGAGTTTACAACCTAACAGAGGAGGAAATATGCAACCAGCTATATGCAAAGTAAGCTATACCAAGATAAATAAATTAACAGAGGGGAGAGAGTAGAATTGAGGGATTGGAAAAGATTTGCTCTGAAATATGGAGTTTTAATTGGGATTTAAAGGCAGTTCTCATAGGCAAGCCAAGATACCATGTGACATTATTGGTTCTCTTTGAAAACAAAAGACTCACCATCACTATCATCACCATTATTACAACAGGAAAAGAAGCCAGAGAAGCTAGTAGCAGAGTTGAGGAAAGATAGTGTTTTGGGCATGAAAGATAGCTATAGAGAATGCAAAGATAGAATGTCTTTAAGAGGCTTTCAAGTAACTAAATCTTTCTAAATCCAGGAGAATTCCCTTACTTTGCAAATAAAGAAAATGAGATTAAGTAAGGTTAAGTGAACTTTTCATGGTCATGAATCAGTAAGAATCTGAGGCAGAATTGGAATTCTTTGGCCCTGAAATTCTGTGATTCTATAATCCTTTATCTACAACCTATAAATCAACCAACCTAAACTTAGAAAGAAGATGGTATTATTCTAGTTATTTAGCTTTACCTGTTGAAACTCAGGAGGAAGACCTGGGTTATTTGTTGATTTACTTTCTAATGTTGCAGTCATTATGTACATGATTTTTCTGGTTTTGATTAGTTCATACAACCCAGGATTCTCTGAAATAATATCTTTTATCATTTATTATGATACAATTATATTCTATTCCATGCATATTCCAAAATTTGATAGACATCCTTTCCTCAATTTTCTTCTTTTTCTCCCCCCTCATCCCCATTCTACCTGCTCCAATTTTCTAACAGACTGTTTAAGACATGTTTAGATTCTGGTTCTTTTCTGACATCCCACTTTCATCTCTTTAGGGTCAGTGAGTGTGTTGTTCTTACAGCTTTTCTGTTCTTAGTACTATAATCTTGGTATTGATATTTCTGAGGGGAAATGTGTTTCTTCTCTCCCTAATGAACATTAGAGATATAATATCATAAGAGTTCCTTCCAGTTACTCAAATAAATTTACTTTCTAGATTTCTCTTGGGCTTTTATTTGTATTTCAACATTTCTACTCAGCTCTGATCTTGTCATCGAGATACTTGAAAATCCTTAATTACATTAAAAGTCTATTTTTTTTCCACTGTAGTATTATACTCAACTTTATATGGTAGTTTGTTCTTAGTTGTAAACATTTCTTTTGCCTTTGGACAATTGTGATATAAATCTTTTTTTTATCAATAAGATTTCTCTTTTATTTGTAGCAGAATCTGATGGGCCTCATATGAACCTAACTGTGGTCATTGTGTGCTTAAACTACCTATTTCTGGATGCTATTATTTTCTTTGAAGTGGGAGGTCTTGGTTTTGATTATGAGATTCCTGAGACTTCTCCTTTTGAGATTCCTTTCATAAAGTGATGGTGGATTCTTTCTTTCTACTTTGTCCTCTGGCTCTAATAGATTTGAGCAGTTTTCATTTTTAATTCTTAAAATATGGTGAACATGTTGCTTTTTTTTCTCAATTTTTAGGAAGTCCTATGATTTTCAAATTATTTCTCACTAATCTATTTTCTAGATTAGTTGTTTTGTGATAGCAGATAGCTTACATTTTCTCTTATTTTTTCAATCTTTTGACTTCATTCTTTTTTATTAAAGCTTTTTAATTTTCAAAACATATGCATGGATAATTTTTCAACCTTAATCCTTTCAAAACCTTGTGTTCCAATTTCCCCCCAGTTCTTCCCCTCAATAGCAAGTAATTCAATATAATTAAATATGGTAAAAATATATGTTAAGTCCAATATATACATACATATTTGTACAATTATATTGCTGCACAAGAAAAATCAAATCAAAAAGGGAAAAAATGAGAAAATAAAATGTAAGCAAACAACAACAAAAAAGAGTGAAAATGCTATGTTGTGATCCATACGCAGTTCCCACAGTTCTCTCTCTGAGAGTATATGGCTCTCTTTATCACAAGATCATTGGAAGTGGTCTAAATCATCTCATTGTTGAAAAGAGCTACATTTTGACTCCATTCTAATATTTTTTGTTGTCTTATAGTTTTTGACTTTTCTTTGGTTTCTTCAAGTCCATTTTAAGGTATTCTAATTTTTCTTCTAAACTACTTATTCTCTTTCCATTTCTTTCCTCTAAAGCTTTTAGTTAGTTGCCCCTCCACTTTTGTTTCATTTCTTCATTGATTTTATTTGGAAATTTTTTTCCTTTGAGTATCTATATGCCATTATAATGAAGGTGTTCTCTTCTTCTGAGGGCTCTATAGATTTGCCATAATATTGATATTGGTCACTGTTTCCTTTTATTTATATTCTTCTCTCCAACTTTTTGCAGTTGTGTTGTCAAAGGATTCTGTACTAACTTTCTCTGGGTTCAATGTTTTAAAGTTACATCCTTAAAACTCAACTTGTAATAACTTCAGCTATCATTCTAGAGGTATTTTGAACAAGATTATGGGGAAAATAATCTTTTCCTTGATGACAAGAAGAAAAACAATGGAGTCCAAAAAAAGATGTTGTTTATCACCTGTGCTAAAAGAAAATGTGAAGTTATATGAAATATTATTTACCATATCTATATTGGTGAAATCTCACGTTCATTATTAAAGATGATACTTGAAAATGTATAAATGAATTACCTGGCAATTCTTTCCCTTTTTGATTTTTATTGATTTTCAGGATCTTACAATGGAAAATTTTATTTCATAACAAAAAGATAAGGACACCGGAAAAAAATGCTCAGTGCTCAGCACACTACAATGTTTATTATAGTTTCATAAATATTTGTTGAGTGAGTTCCCCAAGAATTTGTCCTTGGCTTTATTCTGTTTAACATTTGACTTCAGCAATGACTTTGGTTAAAGAATAAACACTGTGCTACTCAAATTTATGAATGACGTTAAACTGAGAGGGATCAATTTCAAGTTGGATGATAGGACCAGGATATAAAAATATTCTGATACCCTAGAATAATAGGCTAGATTTAGTAAAATGGATTTTATAGGGTAAATGACCTCCTACATTTGGGGTTCAAAAAATAAATACACAAATACTGGATAGGGATATAAGGGCAAAAAAACTTAAGGTTTTAGAAGACTGTGATGTGAAGTTGCTATGACTTTTGTGAATATTATGATGTAGCAGTCAAAGATGTATATATATGAGTGGAATAGAATAGAATGTTAAGCTGCATTAATAGAAGTATATTGACTAAAATGAGAGAATTTATATAGTACTGGTGTGCTCTGCCCTGGTTGGACCAAATCTATGATCCCAAGGATAAATCCCTAGGAAATATATTCATAGTTATTGGCTCATAAATATTTATTGAACTCAATAGAAATATTGTATTGAGTTGGGCACTACTAACATTATTATGATCAGTTTTGAGTGTCCTATTTTTAGGAAAAGCATTGAAAACTTGGAGAGTATTCAGAAGAGAATACCTAAGAGGGTGAGGAAACTCAAATCCATATGAGGATTGCTGAAAGGAAATGTATCCAAATAAATTAAGTTAAATTAAATGCTGAAAATACTATTATAGACACCTGGGATATAAAAACAAATATGAAAGATAATCCTTGACACAAGAATTTACATTCTTTTAGGAGCTGCAAGAATGTAAACCTGTTAAGTAAAAACATGAAAAAATGTAATATTTAATATTGTGTGTGTATTAAGTATGTAAAGATTCATGTAAGGACAAGGTAATTAGGAATGGGGATAAGATATTCATCATGGGGACCATTAATAAAAGTTTCCACTAATTAGAGGTATTGTAGAGAGACTTGCTAAAGTACAGGATTGAAATAATAATGTTCTCACCACTGAAGAATTTTTAAAAGAGTCACTTGATGATGATCATAAGCTTAAAAACTGAAGCCTAGAATGGATCTTAGAGCTCATCCAATATATCTTCCTTATTTTAAAGATGAGGAGATTGTCAACACAGAGATATGTAGTTAGGTATGATTTAGGTTAGAAAACCTGGGATCCCTTTCAATTCTAAGAGTCAATGAATGAGTGAAAAATAAGGGGGAAAGCACCATGAATATGTACAATAACTAAAATTGTGAATCAAGTCAAGTATCTTGGAAAAGATTATGCAAATTGAGTTTTCTTCCTGGAGTAAAACAAACTAATCAGGCAATGTTATTTTCTGCATAAGCTAAATGACTGGTGTACTGACAAATATTAATTGATGAAGATAAATGAATATGGTTTAATTTAATTTTGACTGAAATTATAAATAACATTATGATATGGATCACAGCCATGGATTAATTGATATGGAGATTTAGTTCCATATAGCAAAGCTTTGATTAGAGTCCTAGGGCTTGGCTATGTTCAAACCAACCTGTGAGACCCCTCACAAACCATACTTATGAAAGAATACAGCAACTTGTTTGATTAGGTGTGGGCAAAGCATAAAATCCAAATCTTATTTGACCTGTGTATGTGCTCTATTGGTTATCACCTTTTATCTGGGTGTGAGAAAAGATGTTGACTTTGGTTTCTATCTCAATGGTTGCCCTATTCAAGGAAATCTATGTTAAGATTAGCCAATGACATTGGATATAATTAATTTGAGAATGGAATTTTAGGAGGAGGATATCTAGAATTCAAATTCAAAAAATTTTTCTAGTTGTTTTAGGACTTAGTATAAATTATTTGAAAAGCATTCTCTTATCATAGAAAGGAACCATAAAAATAAAGCTATACTAGATTTTAACTATAAGGTGGGAGCATTGTTAAAGTGTTCTTGTATAAATAAAACCAATATAGCCAAGAATAGAAGGAAAGTAGAAAATTGTGAGGAGGTTGACTTTAATAGGCAATCTTTCAAATGGAAGATGATTGTATTGAAATACTGCTGCAATATAAGAAATGATGAGCTGGTTGATTTAGGAAAAATTTGGAAAGACTTGGACCTATGAAGGTCATATGAAGAAATGACAAATAGAAACATACATAGTATAATGTATGTATATGTATATATATGTATATATATATATGTGTATCTATGTATATATATATGTTATCTATATATATATATATATATATATATATATATATATATATATATATCCACATCTAATTATCATGACCTTTTCTAGAGTGGGAAGGGAGTGATAAAAAATTTAAAGTAAAAATGTACCACAGACAACATAAGAAAACCTAGAAGGAAAAAAAGCTGGGTAACTTTGAAAACAATATAGTTTTTATGACATAATTTTTTTCCAATGGAAATGTATTGCTTTATATCAAATACTCTCTTGTGTTCCACTATATAAATGGAAATATTCTTTTTTCCCCCTTTTTTGTTGTATATATAAGGTTAAAATGAATTAAAAATTTCACAATATGAGTTAGAAGCGAGAATCTACAGTAACATTATATGTTACTTAAAACATTTTTCATATCCATCATATATCATCCCATATCAAATAATATCTATTTTCTATTTTCTATACCTCTCACCTGCCCACTCTTTCAAAAAAAAAAAAAAAAAAAGGAAAAGGAAAGGGGAAAAAAACCCTATTTTTGAAATATGTGTAAATAAACAAAATAAATTCCCACACACATAGATGCAGAATTGTGTGTGTGTCTGTGTGTTTATGTGTGCACACATCATTCTGCAACCTGAGTCTATTATTTCTTTGTTGGTAGATGGGTAGTATGCTTCATCCTTGCTTCTTTGGAACCATGGTTGCTGATATTTATTTTCAAAATACCTGAACTAAAGCAATCATGTTTTCATATTTATTTTAAACCATACCACAAATGTTCCTAGCTAAGACTTCCCTCAGTCCTCACCTCTAGACATTTTATTCTATATTTTATACTCACCCATATCTATAGCAAAGTTGACATCCCATTCT
>NC_133619.1:221355714-221421869 GCF_048593235.1 Sminthopsis crassicaudata | reverse complement strand
TCTCTGTCTCTCTGTCTCTCTGTCTCTCTCTCTCCATATGTATATATGTATATATATATATATGTATTACCATTAAAAAAATAAATGTTAATTCATATTTTTTTGTCTTTTTCACCTATATTTCTTATCACATCCTTTACTACCCCAGACAGTTAGCTTTTATGATAAAGGATTTTTTACAAGGATGGACAAAAAATATTGAATAAAACTCATCAAAAGATCAAAGATTCTTATATTATATGCACTGTACCATTACTTGTAGTGTACCATACTCACAATCATTCAAAGAATTGGGGTCTTCTTATGTATCCTTTTTATGGCCAAACTTGTTCATTATAATTTTGTAATATGCAGATTTGATTGGTCTGTTATTCTTTCCATTTTCATTGTTGTAATTATAATTATAACATTATTACCAATAACACTCATTGTGTATATTGGTTTCTTGGTTCTTACTTTATGCTGCATCATTTATATGTCTTTCCATGATCCTCTGTATTTCTTTTATTCATCCTTGCACACAGAACAGTAAGCATTACATTCACATAGCACATTTTTTTTACATTCCCAATTGATGATACTTTCAAGAAGTAATTTTCCTTCTCAGGACAATTAACATATTAAAAAACATCTGGTAATTAATGAAAAGAGTTAGCTATATTATGCTGAATCATTTCAGTTGTGTCGAACTCTTTGTGATCCCACTTAGAGTTTTCTTGACAAGGATATTGAAATGGTTTGTCATTTCCTTTTCCAGCTCATCTTACAGGTAAGAAACTGAGGCAAAAAGGTTTAAGTGACTTGCCCAGGATCCTCACAAGCAATAAGTGTCTGAAGATGGATTTGAACTCAGGAAGATGAGTCTTCCTGACTCCAAGCTCAGTATTCTATCTCTTGTGCCATCTTACTTGGCTATCGTTCAATGTATTTCAGTGGAAAATTGGTTCCAACCCTTATCTTCTTCTTTGAGGAAAATGTGTTTAATTCCATGTTAACTCACAACAAATTCAGTGGCAGTATGTTGTGCTATCTTGGAGTTAGGAAGGACCTGATTCAAGTCTGGCTTCCAGTTACATGCTATGTAACTGGTGAATCATTTAACTTCCAAGAGTCTGTCAGCAATTTTCTAATGCTATAAATTGCTCAAAAAACATTGATATGTATCTTCAAATTGGAAGTTTCCTTTTCAGATGAAATCACAAATCCCAACCACTCAGTAAATGCATAGAAAATGTAAATACAAAATAAAGATATCTATGGTTCTTAAAAAAAAGTAATTAAAATATCAAAAGTTGCTTGAGTATTCATCAAGAAATCTAAGCTTCCCTTAATATTTCTTCCCAGGTTTCTAAGTGTTTTTGTGGACAAAATCCTCTCAACAAGAGAGCATAGCATCCTACACTTAGTCCTCCTTCGTAATTCCCTAATAAATTTGTCCAGGACTCCAACCAAAATATGTTATTTCAAGCTGAGAGGTCTTAAAACCCAGCATGAGAAATCTGGGTAGTGTTCCATCTGCCTCTTAAATCTTCTCTGGTAATAACAATTCGGTAATCCAATTTTAGCTTACAATTTGCTCAGTGCTTTTTGAGACAGAATGGAATTCAGTCCATTCACTTGTTTCCCAAGTGCACAAACTGGAAAGGACCTTGTTATTGTCAAAGCAAGCAGATGTGATTTGAAGACTTACAAGGAATTGGAAAGTTAGGGGAAAAAAAAATGGGGAGGGGAGAGGATCTTGCTTTATAGTGCCTAGTGATAGCTAGTTCCCAATTAACCCTGTTAATAATGGGGTTGAGCATGAATTATTCAAAACCTAGAAAGACTATGAAAAATCCTAAGTAAACATGAAGCTTGGTCCAATTCTCTTTCTATATTATTCACATGAGAATAGTGGTCACATTTGATTTGCCAAGAGTATAAGTTGATCACAACTTAATATAAGAGTTGCTCCTTTGCCTCTAAAATGTGTCAATAAGCCTGTCCAGATTCATATTTAAAACTACATCAGAGTTCTAGCATTTATTTCCCTCCCCCCCCATATCTCTGAATGGATTATTTAGCGCACAGAAGGGTTCATATCACTGCCTTCAAGATATTTTAATGAGAAAAGGTATCTTGCTTTAAATCAAAAGTTTCTCTAAGTCTCAGGAAATCACTCAGATTTTAATCTATAAGGCACTGAGAATATTTTTGTTTGTGTAACTGCATTACATCTGTCTAACATCTGCTGGAAATGCCTCACCCTCCCCTATGCCCTTCCTCATTAAATAAATAAATTATAGCATTTTCTATTGGGCTGTTTTATATTGAAAAGAATTATTTACATAAGACAAAAGGAAGTAGAGATATGATGCAGATGCAGAAAAATAGAGGTTTCCTAAATACAATAATGGGGAAAACTATGTTTTCAGAGAGATCCAATAAATCAAATACATAATTCCATTCTTCCATGCAATAATAATAAGTTCCATTAATGTGGGACATCACCATTTATAAAGCATTTTCCTTACAAAAAGCTATGAGATAAGTGCAGTAACAATTATCAAGCACATTTTGCAAATGAGGGAACTAAGGCTCAGAGAGATTTGGTGACTTGCTCATTTTCATAAAATTTTTAACTATCAGAATGGGCAGATCTGTAACTAGGGTAGGGAAGTTCAGTCTTTGGCTCAGTTGCAGACAGATGGGGCCAATAAAAACATGTGTGCTTCCATTTTCATGTAGGTTGGAAAGTGTAGATCCAGTCTTCTAGAAGTTGTAACATCACTCCATCCAAACCTATGGTGATTAGGGGAGAGGATAGTTCTGGGAGAGGGAGAAAGATCAGAACTGAAGACAGGTTAGAAGTTAGGGAACTAAGAAGAGAGGTGTTTATTACTTCTAATGCCATTATACTAGCCTTGCTTACGAGAGAGGTAGAAAGAAATGCAGATCGCTA
The DNA here is from genome assembly GCF_048593235.1 of Sminthopsis crassicaudata. Taxonomy (NCBI): domain Eukaryota; kingdom Metazoa; phylum Chordata; class Mammalia; order Dasyuromorphia; family Dasyuridae; genus Sminthopsis; species Sminthopsis crassicaudata. Next base: position 221,418,928 of record NC_133619.1, on the reverse strand, counting down.
AAGAGAACATGAGAATGGAGTCAATTGAAACAGAGGTTAGATTGTTGGTGGAGTTGTGAAAGAATCCGGCCATTCTGGAGAGCAATCTGGAACTATGCCCAAAAAGTTATCAAATTGTGCATACCCTTTGATCCAGCAGTGCTACTACTGGGCTTATATCTCAAAGAAATATTAAAGAAGGGAATGGGACCTGTATGTGCCAAAATATTTGTGGCAGCTCTTTTCGTAGTGGCTAGAAACTGGAAAACGAATGGATGTCCATCAATTGGAGAATGGTTGGGTAAATTGTGGTATATGAAGGTTATGGAATATTATTGCTTTGTAAGAAATGACCAGCAGGATGAATACAGAGAGGTTTGGAGAGACTTACATGAACTGATGCTGAGTGAAATGAGCAGAACCAGAAGATCACTATACACTTCAACAACAATACTGTATGAAGACATATTCTGATGGAAGTGGATATCTTCAACATAAAGAAGATCCAACTCACTTCCAGTTGATCAATGATGGACAGAAACAACTACACCCAGAGAAGGAACACTGGGAATTGAATGTAAACTGTTAGCACTACTGCCTTCCTACCCAAGTTACTTATACCTTCAGATTCCAATTCTTAACGTGCAACAAGAAAATTGGATTTACACACATATATTGTATCTAGGTTATACTGTAACACATGTAAAATGTATGGGATTGCCTGTCATCTAGCGGAGGGAGTAGAGGGAGGGAGGGGAAAATTTGGAAAAATGAATACAAGGGATAATGTTATAAAAAAAATTACTCATGCATATATACTGTCAAAAAATTTTATAATTATAAAATTAATAAAAAAATTGAATTATCATTCCCAGGGCTTCCTGCTTCCTCAGTTAAATGTCTACTGTATGCCAAACACTGTGCACTGTGTAGGTTAAGGTTAGGAATACAAATACCAAAAAAAAAAAATGAAGATGGTTTCTGCCCTCAAAGAGCTTACAATCTAATGGAGGAAAAAAAACATAAAAAAGAAAAAAATTGGGGGGTGGAGCCAAGATGGGGAGAGCAGACATAACTTTCTGTGACCTCCTGTGATCTTCTCTCAAACCAGAAGAATAAGCCTCTAAAATGGTTTTGGAGTCAAAAAAATCCACACATATTTGGAGTACAACACATTTCCAGAAGAAGATACCTTGGAAGAACTTCAGAACAGGTCTGTTTCAAACGGGCAGGGGGACAGTCTGCTGAACCCAAACCACAGCACAGAGACCAGGACAAGGAGTTGGGGTGGGGAGTCAGAGAATTACAGCTTCCACTCATCTGGGAATCCTCTTTGAGCATCTTAGGCTACTCTGTCCTGGTTGCAAGCAGGTGGTTTGCCAGATTTGCTATAAAAGGCAAATTGTAAACCACTGAGCCTTGGAAGAATGTGGGACCTAGTCAAGATTACCCAGCACCAGAAGCTAATCAGTAGAATTATCCCAGGGAAAACTAAAGCAGCACTCCTTTGCATTGAGCAGACTTCAAGCCTTAAAAAAAAATGAGCATAAAACCAAAAAGAACTCTCACCATAGATAGTTTTTATGAAGAGTGAGAACAGACCTCAAATCCTGAGGTTACAAAAAGCAAATCAACTCCAAATGAAGCCCCAAAGAGCAATATGACTTATTCCCTATTTCACAAGATTTTCTTAGAAGTTCACATAAAGCATCTTAAAAGAGAGTTAGAAGAAAAAATGAGTAAAGGAAATTAGATCTTTGCAAGAAGGGATGGGAAAAGGTATAATTCCACAAAAATTAGATTTGATGAAATGGAAAAAGCAAGTAATGCCTTACAAAATAGATAAGAAAAAGATAACAATTCATTGGAAAACAAAATTGGCGAAATGGAAAAAACATTCAATGAACAAAACAATTCAATTGGCCAAATGAAAAAAGAATTTTAAAAGATAACTGAAGAAAATAATACTCTAAAATTTAGAACTGAATAAATTGAAGTGAATAACTCAATAAGACTTTAAGAATCAGTCAAACAAAAACCAAAAAAATGAAAAAATAGAAGAAAATGTTAAATACCTCCTAGGAAAAACAAGTGACCTGGAAAATAGGTCTAGGAGACACAATCTAAGGATTATTAGACTTTCTATAAGATATGATGAAAAAAAACAAAAAAACAAAAAAACAACCTAGACATCATCTTACAGGAAATGATAAAGGAAAACTGTCCTGATGTCTTAGAATCAGAAGGTAAGATAGCCATTGAAAGAATTCATTGATCATCTTCTGAAAGAGATCTCAAAATTAAAACCCCAAGGAATAGTATGGCTAAATTTCAGAACTATCACACCAAGGAAAAGATGTTGCAAAAAGCCAAAAAGAAATAATTTAAATACCAAGGAGTCATAATTAGGATTAACCAGGACCTAGCAGCTTCCACCTTAAAGGATCAAAAGGCCTGGAATCTGATAGTTTGAAAGGCAAAGGAAATTGGATTATAACCAAGAATAAGCTATCCAACTAAAATGAGCATTATCTTTCAGGGAAGAAGAAGGACTTTCAATGATATGGATGAATTTCATCTATTTCTAATTAAAAGACCAGAACTGAGCAAAAAATTTGATCTTAGATTATCTCTCCTAGATCTAAACACAAGAATGCTAGAGAAGTATAAAAAGGAAAAAAGGAAAGAACTCTTGGGAACTATATTTCTATTATGGGTATACTTAGAGAATGTGTGTATAATTTGATATTTATTATGATAATAAGTAAAAGAAACTAGAGGTGAAAAGGGGCTCATACTAGAAAAAGAGGGAAAAGGAGGTAAAATAAAGGAAATTCCATATCATGAAGAGGCAAAGAAGACCTATTATAATTGAGGGAAAGAAGGAAAGGGGATGAGCATTGTGTGAATCTTATTCTCATCAGATTTGGCTCAAGAAGAGAATATCAAATATATATGGTTTCACAGAGAAAGCTTATAGGGAAGTGGGAGGGGAAAAGGGAAAAGAACGGGAAAGACTGATACAAGGGAAAAAAGAAGTATTAGGGGAAAGGTATAAAAAAGGGGGAGAAGTTCTAAAGGGGGAGGCCTGTTTAAGAGATGTAGTCATCAAAAGCAAAATATTGGGGAGAAAGGAATGGGAAAAGAAAAGAGAAAAACATAAAGCATAAATGAGATGTCAGGAAATACAGAATTAGTTTAACTGTGAATGTGAATGGGATGAACTCTTCCATAAAATGGAAGTGGATAGCACACTGGATTAAAGCCAGAGTCCTATAATATGTTGTTCACAAGAAGCATTAAAGCATAGTGATACATACAGAATTCGCGCTGGAGCAGAATCTATTATGCTTCAGGTGAAACAAAAAATGCAGGGGTAGCAATCCTAATCTCAGATCAAGTAAAAGCAAAGATAGATCTAATTAAAGAGATAAAGAAGGAAACTATTATTTTTACTAAAATGTACAATAGATAATGAAGCAATATCAATACTAACCATATATGCACCAAGTGGTATAACATCCAAATTCCTAGAGAAGAAGTTAAGAAAGAGGCAAGAAGAAATATATAGCAAAACTATACTAGTGGGGGATCTTAACCTTGTTCTCTCAGAACTAGATAATTCAAACCACAAATAAATAAGAAAGAAGTTAAGAGGGTAAATAGAATGTTAGAAAAGTTAAGTATGAAGTATTAAGTATGAAGAAAATTGAATGGAGACAGAAAAGAATTCTGTGGATGGAGATACGCAAGAATGGGACAGGGTAGAAAAGTCAAAGAAATTAAAAAAAACAACAAACAATAAAAATAACTAATGAAACCAGAGAAGCCAAATTAGTCCCAGATGCATATACCTATATGGGAAATTAGTAAATGTTTGAAATTTCTCTCCTCTTCCTTGAATGAAAGTTATAGTTCTTGGCACTATCTTACAATCAAATGAGCTCTATCTTACAAACAAAAAACTCCATACTAATGAAGTGAATATCAAGACTAGTTGGATCTTGAAAGATGCTGAGATTTCCCAATGATGAGTTTTCTGGTGCATGGGGAAAAGTCAAAGATATCCAAGATGAGTGTAGGTGGGGAAATCAAATAAGTCTAAAATGAGTATAATTGAATGGGAAATGAAATGTCTTGGAAAAAATATGGGTGAACAAGATGACATTTTGGTTGATGGTGTCAGCCTAGCTGTTGTTCACTTGAGTCTATCCTAAGTGCTAACATTTTTAGTTAGCAACTTTGGAATCAGGGTCTTCAAACAAAAGGCCATTTGAGACTAAGTCCCATTCTCTCTCTATCATTCCATATTATTTAGGCATGAATTACTATCATCTCAACTAAGTTGGATCAGCTATATTTGAGCCTTTGTCAAAATATGAGGCTAACATAGAGTAAGTGAAAGGAAAGAGAAACTCCTTCCTCTGTGCCTGCAGGGATTTTCTTCCCAGGAAATTCTTAACTTGCAATATCTCAGAATTCTTCAACTCTCTAATTGCTAGGTTGCTTACTTTTTTATAAGAGGCATAACTCAATTCATTTACCTAATCATTAGGAAGTTTCTTAGGACAGAATACTTGTCCTCCTCAAGAAGTCTTGGTAGTAGCCTCTGCTGGGTAATCAACAGAATTTTTATAAGGCTGATGGACTTCTGATTGGGAACAAGATAAATTTGCTTGATAGTACAACTTAAAGGTTCTAGACTTGACATCTTTGGGGCTGATGGAGAAAAAAACTCTGGACCCATATATTAAGAGTACAACACAAAGATTTCAATTGTTCCATAACCATAGCCAAATGGCCATATTGGTGATTGCTCCGTTTGGTTATTTCATTCAATACAAAGGAGAAATGCTATCTGAATTCTTACCTAAGTGGATTGCAATTTATCCATAATGGCACCAAAAGGAATAAAACTCTCAAAAGATGCAGAAATGGCTAAGATGATCTAGATAGCCAATGAACTATGGGTGTTGCTTGACATAATGGTGTCTCTAAGAAATGTAATAGAACTGAACTGTGATATTTTTTAGATCTTGTCATTTAAACATATAAAAGAGGTCTAAATGATAATGAGCATTGCAAAGACTTCAAATCTAATCACCACAAAAAATAATTTATTGTGCTTTGTCCAAGAAAATTAAATAGGGTAAATGCCCTATAAGTGAAGAATCATCCACAGTAATTCACAGAAAACTTAATGTGTTCACAAACAAACCCCTTCCATTTGGAAAGTTAATTGGAGATAGAGACCATGCTGTCCTGGGATGAACATTACTATCAAGAGAAAACCAGAAAAGCCAAAATATTTTTTTCTTAAAACTGTGAAGAAGATAGTTATAAACAAGCCATATGACTATGACAAGAAAAAGTAATGCAAAAACTAAAGGCAACAGGGCCAACTTTGGGGAAAGTAAATGAGGTCAAGGAGTGAGCATATTCTGTTCTACCTGAGCATTGATCAGAAATGCTCATTAGAAATTCATAATCAGTCTTTTCCATCTGACTACATAGGACTACCTGGAGAGGTGATAGAGAAGACTCAGGATATAAACTACCCTTTTGCCTTGAATAATGGAGCACAAATGAACATCATGTTTCAGTAATTTTATTTTAAAATATTTTTCCTTCTTAACTAAGAACAGACTTCATTAAGATCATAGTCTCATTAAACATGAGATGAAATTCATGGAACAATAGACTAATTAGGAACATTTTAAGTTAAGGGAGTCAGACCAAAACTTGGTCTAAGGCTGCCTCTTTATTTGACCTTCTTCTCAGGACACATATTGTTATAGTGGCCACACTTCTTATATTAGTTACAAACATGGAGATCCGTACAGACACAAAACTTTCAGCAGATAATTTTATCAATTATATTTTTAGACCATTTGTAAAGCAAGATGATATCCCTGCATGAATGTAGCCTCTAAGTACAAAATGAATATCTTTTGGCTGTTGTAGTCAACGAGAGTCAATATTCTAACTATTTTTCAGGGGACAAAAATAAAACAAACCTTATTGGTCTGGTGGGATAACTTAGATTCTCAATAGTTTCACTGGGTTTGACATCAAGAGTGATTGTCTTGCTCATCAGGGTCTTTGTGAAGAGTTGCATCTTAGCTGCCTTTCAGAAGAGAAAAACTTTCAGTTGCTTTATGAGAAACTTTTTTTGGGGAAATACCATTAAAGACTCTAGAAGAACTTGGCATTGGAAGTTTGGGGGACAGAAATTATGGATATTTGAAATATTTTTAAATTACTCTGAAATTTTCAAAAGAAATTTCTGATAAAAACAAGGCAATGTGCCATATGTCAGTTCTAATTGTAACCAAGTGCAGCCTATTCAAGACATTAGCAGAATGCAGAACCAAAAAAGTAGAAACTACATTTTTCAACCATCTGTGTGGCATGTACAAAAGCATATAGAAGGAGAGAGTCAAGCTGTGACAAGGAATTTCACAAGAACATATCACAAAGTGCTCTTTGACCTCTTAAGTAGATCTAGATAAATGAAGTCATAGAGAAAGGAGCACTTAAAGGATCAAACATCCCTGAATTTGGGAGAAGTACTGTCCCATTCAGATTTGTATTAAAAATAACTTTTATATATCCACCAGCAGCTTCAGAAGTACTTAATATACTTTGTAACACCTGTGGACTTTCATTTTTCAATCTCTAAAAGATAACTTTGGCTATTCTCTAATTTCCTAAGAATAGAAGGAAGAATTGAGTCAGAAACAGTAGCAAAAGTTTAGACATGTTATCATATGATTGAGATATGGATAGTGCTCAAAGAGCAGTCCATAGGGTCAGGTCATCAAACCGTTATTGTTTGGGGCAAGAGAGGAAAAAAATCCTTTTTCTGTGATGAATAACTTCAAAGACCATTTCAAAGAGTCCACTGGCTAAATGGCATCACAGAATCCCAAAATCCATCTACATCACTTATATTGGTGTTAATGAAGAATAGAAAAATTGTCATTTGTATACAGCTAAACTTTGAACAAAAAAAAAAGTAGAGCAATATACTAACATGAAGAATTATATGTTAGGCTTCTAGGATATTTTAGTACTGGATTAGTGCAGTGGCTATCAACAGGTTCATGTGATGGATTAATATCACCCGCCCAGTTGGATTTTATCAGTTTGGATCTCAGGGGCACCTGAAAGGAATAAATGTAGATGATCTATCTTTAGGGTCCCATAATACTCTGACTGTGATGATATAAAACTAAAATGAATAAAAGATATATGTAATAGCTAAGATATATGTAATAGCTAAGGATCTGGATTATAAACAGATTTGTAATAGCTAAGGATCTGGATTATAAACAGATTTCAATAAGAAAGTTTGGGACTTCCATCAGACACACACTAAATATTTCACTGATTAGTCCTCTTTGCCTTAGCTATCTGTGGATGACTGGCCAAAAGAGCAAATCACTGATGAAGGAATGATATAAACCAAGAAAAGTGGAGTTAATGGATGCCAAAGGACTTCAGTGCCAGAATCATGAAAGCACTATTACTATTATGACAGAATGTACAGCTGTCTAATGGAATACAACAGATTGTCATTGATCCTACATATGATACCAGGAAGTAGTTGGTATGACCTAGTTCACATCATTCTATGGTTATGAAAACTTTACAAAATGACTTTGGATATATGGGCCAATAAAGGATCCTTGGGTTAAAAAGAATGAAGTTTTTATTGACTTAAGATGACTTCAGATGGCATTAATGAGTGTGAGAAGTGTTCTTTCAGTGCAAAATATTGCCAACTCATCCTGCCCACTTTTATAATATAACTATTAGCAATCATTTAGAATTTGTCTACATTGACTTTCTCTGGAATAAAATGACAAAAACAAGTGAAAAGTTGGGAGAGCCTGATCACTTTACAAGCATAGTAAACCAGGAACCATAAAGCTTCCATAGTTGCTAAAATACCAAGGGTTATAACTTCACCAAGAATTATTTTAGTGGTTTTACACCCTATTTGCTGATGTTTATATATGAGTCATGTAAATCATGGCTACCTATTGACTTATGTCTTGAAATCTCTAAGGATGAAATTATTGAAGATACAATCAGTATATCTCTTGGCTGAGAGATGAATCTAAAAGAAAATAAATAGCACTAGCTCAAGAGATCACTAGTAGAAACAAATGGTGGTGTGATACCTGAATTCGCTGTCAAGATCTCTAATAAGATGATAGATTTAGGGTGAGAATTCCTTGTGTTCATGAGAGTTATAAGTTGGCAGATCAAAGGAAAGCTATGTTATACTTACTTGTGGAGAGATTGGGAAATTTGCCTACTTACAAAAGAGTCCCCAAAATACAGAGACAATACACTATCACTTCTTATTGCCTATAATAGAGCTAGTCAAATTCCCTTTTCCCTAAGTGTAAACACACCAAGCTGACACTAAAAAAAAAATATATATATATATATATATATATATATATATATATATATATATATATATATATATATATATGTATATATCATGAAAAGACCGTCTGACTTAAATTCTGTATCTGAAACAGACATTTCAAAGGAAACTGTGTATTGTAGAACAAACCAGTTCAAAAGTGGGAAAAGACTGAAAGGGGCAGCATGTTTTGGGGGGTTGTTTGCTTTTCCCCTAATACAAGAGTTCTTAATCTTTGTTGTTTCATCCACCTGGTAAAACCTATTATCAGTCTGGTAAAACTTTTCATCAGTCTGGTAAAACCTATGACTTATGGATCTCTTCTCAGAATGTTTTTCAATGCATATAGCAAAATACAGGTATGAAGAAAACAATTAAATTAAAATACAGTTTAAAAAATAAGTTCATGGATCTTAGATTAAGAACCCCTGGCCAAATATACCTGCTACAGAGATTCTTAGATCACAGACATATCCCACAATGTATTATATTATTTACTACTCACCATGGCTAGCCCTCAATAATTTCATATTTGAAAAGAAAGTTGCTAGTTATTTTTAGTAATCTTTTGTTTTTTCAAATACATACAAAGATAGTTTTCAACATTCATCTTTACAAAACTTTGTGTTCCAATTTTTTCTCCCATTCTCCCTTCCTCCCCCCTCCTGAAAAGACAGCAAGCAATTTGGCATAGGTTAAACATGTTCAATTCTTCTAAACATATTTTTATATTTATCATGCTGCCCAAGAAAAATCATATCAAAAGAAAAAACCAAGAATAATAAAACCAAGCAAATAACAAGAAAAAAAGTGAAAATACCATGCATTAATCCACATTTTCTCCATATTTATCTCTCAGGATGTGAATGGAACTTTCTATAACAAGTCTATTGGAATTGTCTTAGATCTGCTCATTTTTTAAAAGAACTAAGTCCATCACAGTTTATCATCTTATAATCTTGTTATTACTGTGTACAATGTTCTCTTGGTTCTGCTAACTTCACTTAGCATCAGTTCATATAAGTCTTTCCAGGACTTTTCTGAAATTATACTTAGTCCATATGACTATCTAGCTCAGGTATAGAAATTGGCACAGAAAAGGTAGGTGTATTTATATAGGTAACCAGAGCAACTCAATTTCCCAGGGGAAACTGTAAAAATAATTATACATGTAGTCAGAAGATAATGTTAAAGGTTTCTGATATAAACTATTTCATGTAATTGAATGATGTATTGATGCATGTGCTAATTACTACATCTTTTGAATATGCTTCTATTTTATTCTTTTCTGATTTAAATTTAGCTGTTATTGTGTTAGCACCATACATATATTATAGCTACATTAGCTTGCTAACTATATATTGCGAAGGTCTGGTCTAGCTCCTCTTGTCAGGATAAGCAAAAGTCCTTGCCCCACGTTGGGCGCCAAATGTAGCGAGCTGTTGTCTCCAGAAGCTGCTGGATCGCTCTCTGGGAAGAGATCTGCTGTGTCTACTCAAATCTCTCAGACAGATTCTTCTTCCTGTAACGAACCGTTGTCTCCAGGCAGTTGCTGTTAACTCTTGTCCAGAGAAGTGACTTCCCTTCCTGCAGAGAGCCCCGTCAAGCCTGATGCAATGCAGAGTCTTCTTCTATCTCTGGGTGTCCTCTCTTTTATTCTCCCAGAGAATGGGCGTGGGATAATGCAAGGGCTTCTGGGAAGAACCACTTCAGCCAATGAGCTTGCTCCTTCTATCAAGTCAACCTGAGTTCTCACCTTGTAATTGTCCAACCTGAATTCTCACCTTGTCACTATCCAGACAACCTGAGTTCTCACCTAGTAATCCTAACAATATATAGTTTTGTTATTTGTTTTTCTCTACATGTGCAGCTATTTTTGCATTTCGCTTTTCTATGATTACTGATACTATTTTTGTTTTACTTTTTCTGGCTATTACACATATTTTCTTGTGCTCTATAGATATGAATGTACTCCTCTGATATATGCAAATAATCTATAGATATCATCATGAAAACAGCTGACCAAACAATGCTTTACACTATGCCTTGACTATTTACATTTATTATGAATTTTTTTTTTGTTTGTTTGCTTTAAATACACCCAGGTAAATTCTGGGATACCAGGCTAGATTTGCTTATATTAATGCTTCTGTTGATTTTTTTCTAATTCTAAATGTCAAGTAATATAAAGTAATACCAAAGCTGATTTCACAAAGAATGAAAAAACTCCAAATCCTTATCTCTGAAGGTGGAGAGATATGATATGAATTTAACTGTGTGGATTTCTGGGAAGTGTAGTTTCAATAAAACCTGGAAGGAGAATCCAGTTTGAATTATCCTTAGAGTCAGGAAGTATTTTTCAGGAAAGACTGCAGAAATTAAAGTAATGATGTGGATAATTGGAGAGAGAAAGGTTATGGGAGAAAGCCATTGAGTGTAGATGAGAGTGTGAGCAAGCTTGGGAATCCTTTGGTTACAGTCAGTATTTATATTCACTAAGAAAGATGGGCCAGCTATAACATAAACATGCATGGTGAATAATTATTGGTGTATTTCCCCCTATTTCAGGAATTAGGTGAAATGCTGTTTTCCCCCTTTCCATCTGCAAGAACTTAAGTTTTAACATAAATCTCTCTTTTAAAATTGTGTTTGCTTTTTTTATGTAGCATTAGCCTTGATCCATCTTTATATAAGGGTCAAACCTAATGACTTTTGAGAGAAAAGAGAAGTATAAGGTTTGGTTTGAACAACCAAGATTAAACTCTGTCCAAAAGTGTCAGATGTTCTCCTGACTGCAGGTTGAGATAACTTTAGAAAGAAATTTTAAATAAATTTTCACAAAGTAGAACTTAACTGGATCTGGCATTTTTCATTTATTCTAGGCAAAAAAAAAAAAAAAAAAAAAAAGAGATTATTATTTGCTGTCTACATTGTTAGGTCACACTTCTCATTTCCTTCCTTTTGCTCCTCACCATACAAATAGAAATCTCTCTTTCCGGGTAGAGATGAGGATAATGAGTAGAAAGCAAAACTGCCCAATGGAAGAGTATTGTTGGATCCAACTAGAAAAAGGAAGAAGCAGCCCATTTTCTGTAGAAATGTTTAGTAGTAACCAAACCAATCAGAGGATTGCTACAGTAGCTACAGTTGATACAGGTACAATAAGACAAAACAAATTATTATTTAAGGTCTGAGGGGAGAAAATTATTACTGTCAGAGAAATCAGAGAAAACTTCATGGAGGTAGTAGTTTTGAATGAGGTTGAGTTATATTTCAACAGGGGACATTTATTTTTCAGACTACAAAAGAATACTTACAAATCCATCTTTCCTGCTGTAGGGATCAGAACAATGAGAAAATCTGTAACAGAAATATGTATGTTTAAAAGTAAGAATATAGTAATATAGTAAAAAGATATTTCTTTGAAATTCATTTAGCTACTTTGGAGAAGTTCTTGGAACTTAAGAAATATCTAAATTTTACTAATCATCACTAACACTGCCTACCTCTCAGCCCTACACAGAAAACCCCCAAACCAATGGGGTGAAAAGAATTCAGACTGTTATTAAAAGCTTTTCTCAATTTATGTCACCATGTAAAACATCTAAGAGCTACACACTTGTATGTGACAAGAAAATGTCATCATTTTTGCCTTTTGTTTCTTATCAATGCTTCAAGTAATTGCTTATGAGATACTAGGGAGTTTGTCCCATCTGACTTTCTGCTCTAAAGTTGTTATCAGTGTTCTGAAAATAACAGAGAATAATTTAGTCTAATGTAGTTAACTGATTCTCAGTCTTCTTTCTTATTCCATAGCTATATATTAGTTTAGTCAAGATTCTTAATTGACTGCCAGGAGCAACTCTAGTTCTTAGAAGAGAATGTCTTCCAGCTACCTATCTTCAAGAGTGAGAAATTTTTTTCTGTCTTCCAGAGATACATATTATCAATCACTATAACACTATGTGATGCCATCTTCTTTTCAAAAAAAGTCACAAAATATTAACTAAAGAACCAAATTTCCCAAAGAAATAAACTCCAGTATTGCAAGTTAAACTAATTATTTCACATGATGAGTACAGACATCACACAGTCTGAACTTATCAGTTATGATTTCAAAGCAAAAAGAAGTTTTAAAAATAGAATAAAATCTGATTTTTAAAAATTTTCCTTAACTTCTTTCTTATTTTGTGGTTTGATTTATCTAGTTCTGAGAGAGCAAGGTTATGGTCCCACTATTATAGTTTTGCTATCTAATTTATGCAACTCTCTTAATTTCTCTAGGAATTTGGATGCTATACCACTTGGTGCATATATATTTACTATTGACATTGCTTCATTATCTATGATATCTTTAAGTAGAATGTAGTTTCCTTCTTTATCTCTTTTAATTAGATCTATTTTTGCTTTTGCTTGATCTGAGATAAGAATGAGTACCCCTGCTCTTTTTTTTTTTACCTTAGCTGAAGCATAATAAATTCTGTTCTAACTTTTATCTTTTTATCTTTACTCTAAATGTATCATTCTGCTTTAAATGAGTTTCTTACAAACAACAAATTGTAAGATTCTAGCTTTTAATGCAGTCTGCTATTCATTTCCATTTTATGTGAGAGTTCATATCCATTCACAGATAAAATTACTAACTCTGTATTTCCTGTTGTCTTGTTTATCCCCAGTTATATTTTTTCTATTCCCTTTCTCCTTTCCCTCCTCCCCAGTATTTTGTCACTGATCACCCCTTCCCTTAAACAGCCCTCCCTTTTTGCAGTTCCTTCCCCTTTCTTAAACCTTTCCCCTTCTACAATGGTTCTCCTTTCTATTAGCCTCCCTACTTCCTTTCCCCCTTTCTCTCCTACTTCTCTATAGGATGAAACAAGATTCTCTGTGAGGCTAAATGTGTCTGGTATTCTCTCTTTGAGCCAAATCTGATGAGAGTTAAGATTTGCACAATGCTCATCCCTCATTTTTTGCTCATGAGATGTAATTTACCCCATTTTACCCCCATTTTAATTCCATTTTCCTCTTCTTCCAATAGAATTAGCTTTCTTCCTCTAGTTTCTTTTTTGAACCATCACAATAAAATCAAATTATACTTGTGCCCTACAAGTATATCCATAACAGAGATACAGATCTCAAGAATTAAAGATATCATCTTCCCATATAGGGATATAAACTTTTTAATTTTTAAAAGAAAATTATTTTTCTTTCCTTTTTATGCTTCTCTTGAGTTCTGTATTTGAAGATTAAATTTTCTACTCAGCTCTGGTCTTTTTCATCAGAAATAGATGAAATTCACCTGTTTCATTAAATGTATATCTTTTTCCCTGAAAGATGATGATCAATTTTGCTGGTAATTGCTTAACAGCATTGGGAAAATAGGAATTAGGTCTTCTTGATTCCAAGTCCTTTGTGCCATCTAGTCTGTTGCAGCTAAAAGTCTTTCTCTAACCCATCAATATTTTTTGGTTTATCTTCTTATTCTATTCTTTTTTTCTGGTTCTTTCATTCCCACTTGGTTTTATTTAAAAGTATTTATTCCTAATTTCTTTGTCATATGTAGAGGGTCACAGTCAGTGGGGAAACTCTGGGTGAGGTAGAAGACCCTTCAGCCCAGAGAGAACCTGATAACAATGTTTGGTTGGGCTCCCCATCTTCCCTAAGGGCTCTGGGCTTTCCTGAGAAGTCAGGGGGGCAGTGACAACTTGTGTTGTGATTGAAGCAGAGGGATACCGGGTGGAAGAGTGATACCAGGTGGCAATCTATATATAATAGCAAGTTGTCTATGGGGTCCCACGTGGGCAGTGTTTGTAGTGTTCTCTGGTTCAGTTTTCTGGAGGTTTTTGAGAGAGGCTTTTCTTTCAGTTCAGTAATCACCACAAGAACAGCCAGGTGCTAAAGTCTAAATCCTTTATTATTTCTTTCAAAGTCCCATATCCTTTCCTGGGGCCTGGTTAACTTTTTTAATGGCCTTCTGGAGTCTTGGTTTCAGTGGAGAAATGAAAGAGGAGAGCCTGCCACCAAGGTGATGTGACATGGGAAGAATGAATCTGCGTCGAAGGGCTTGTGCTTCAGCCTCCAGTCCACTTGTTTTCCCTAGCTCTCTCTGAATGAAGCTGGCTGAGGCTCCTAGTTTATATGCTCTTCCCTCAGTATAAAAACCAATCATTATATCACTAGGAAATCATTATTTGTTGTAGGATTAAATCAGTCATACTGAACCATGCTAAACTAGATAACCATTGTCTCCTCAATTACACTTAGTACCTTGTAAGAATTCTTGTTTCAAGTTCAGAGTTCTGGCCCATAACAAGTATTGTTTTTGTTACATTATATAAAGGGGAAGGTCCTTGAAATAAACGACTCTATTTTCCCACCATCCCCAGGAATTCCACCTCATCACTTTTCTACTAGGAAGGTATATTTTAATCACCCTAGTGTGGGGGCTCTAGAAAGCAGTACACACAGTCATACAGGTTCATAATTGCATTATGGTAGTCCATAACATGGATATGCTACAATTTATTTAGTTATTCTACTATTCTTAGACATTTAGATTATTTCTAGCTTTAATTTTTGTTTTATATTATGCTTTTGATTTTATGAAAACATTTCTTTTTATTAAATAGCACTTTTAGGTCTACTTTCAATTATAGAATTACTGAGTCAAAAGTTATAATTACTTTTGTTACTTTTTTATTCTCATAATAATTCTCAAAAAACAATTATGCAAGTTTATAAATTGATCAATCAGCAACGAATAATTATCCTTTTTCCTTTCTCACCTCACTAAAACTGACTCATTCCTTCTAATTATTTTTGTGACAGGCACATAGTAGATAGTACTTATTGATGGATGTTTTCAATTTGATGAGTTTGAAAATTAAGTGGAAGGGGCTGCTAGGTAGAATAATGAATAAAGCACCAGCTCTAAAGTCAGGAAGACCTGAGTTCAAATCTGGTCTCAGACACTTAACGCTTCCTAGCTGTGTGACCATGACTTCACTTAACTCCGTTGCCTCAATTAAAAAAAAAAAAAAAAAAAAGAAAAAGAAAGAAAGAAGGTAAGAAAATTAAAACTATCATTAATAATTTCTATTTTCTCTTTTGAAAATAACCCTTTCAAATTATTTGATTATTTAAATTGATATGTTTTTAATTAATACTTTGTAGATTCTTTGTCAAAGATCATCCTCTGCTCTTTTTGCAAAAACTTCTACCACAATGACAATGATAATTTTTTAAAATGTTCAACAACAAAAATAAATCACAAATATACTAACTATGTGACATTGGACAAGTCACTCAAACTCTGCCTCAGTTTCTCTCTAAAGTAGCAATAATAACAACATCAACCTTGTTTTATAAAGTGCTTAGTGCAATTCCTGGCACATAATAAGCACTATATAAATGTTAGCGATTCTTATGTCATTATTATCATTATTAATATTAATGTTCCTACTGTCATTCTGTGGATTCACAAAGTGAATGTGACATTAGTTATGGTTAATATAGATGATCAGACCATTCATAATCTCAGTTATTAACAATGAGGAAAATGTTTTTCCTGCAAGAAATGTCTTGATAGACAATTATTTATACTGATCATATTGAACAAGTTTGAGGTTTGGCTCCTTATGGTATTGGAGTTAAAAGAATGTTTTGATTTCTGTGGTATAGACTAGGAATTCTTACCAAAATGCATAGACTGACTGGAGATGGCTAACATTCCTAAGAACTGAGAGGATAATTAGTAACTTTGATTAGCTACAATTGGTATTTCCTGACAAAGTATATAAATTACAATTCTTAGGCCAATAAAATAAAAATTGAATGACCCAACCAAGCATGACAGTCTTACCATGTGCCAAATCCCTATGTGGCCTAAACTAATCATGGGACCAAGATAATGAGTCCCTCATGTTTTCTGTCCCCTAAGTAACTGAAGTCTCTATATTTGTGACACCCCAGGTTAAAATAAACAACAAAACCAACTCCTTCTCAGATTATATAAATGAGATAGAGAAGCATTTTCAGTATAATTGAGAAAACTAAGGACTATTGTGAATAGTCTCTGCTCTCTCCAGTATAGTTTGGAAGCTCCAGGAGATGGTGTGGGACAGAATAAAAATTCTGTAATGTATTAATGATTTCAGAAGTAAAGCAAAACATATCTCAAAGTAAGGCTGTACAAATAATCTTGGGGTTTCAGGAGATTCTAGAGAAGGAAGCAAGGGGATGATTCCATTGAATCTCCAGATTCTTATAATGGCTGGTTGCTTTCTTTCATGCTTGAAGAAGTCCAAAATGACAGTATGGGTGATATCTTTTGATTTCCAAATAAATTGGATTTAAGTGAGGCAGAGTTTTGCAAAGCTAACAATCTCACTCTTTATTCCAGCGTCATCAAAGTTCAGTGGCAAGACAAAAGTCAAGACACGACCCAGTGCAATGGATAACCTTGGTGCCTTCAAAGTCTAATCAAGCTCTAAGCCCTCCACAGTGCCTGCTTCCATTGCCTTCAATGGCCCATTGGAACAAATTGTTCACATCTGCTTATTCTACCAGGGGAAGATGTCACATGCTTACGGTAGACACTGTTTAAGGACTGTTGAATTCCTTCAACTTGGTTTTAGTCCATCCACTGAAATGGTTTAGTAGGGTGTTGGGCGGTAACTTCTTGGAAAGAAATGAATGGCAGGGGAAGACCAAGGTGGAAAGCAATTCTGAAGAGGGCTCAGCCCTCACACCAGTTCTAGTCTTTCCTGTACACCTCTATATATCCCTTCTCAAAATAAGATCCTACAAGTTTCAAAGGAGTACATCTGGATCCAAGATGGGTTTTTTTTTTTTTTAGCTTATATGAAAAATAGATTAAAGATTGCATGGATCCTTTGTAATCTATTTTTATTGTTTTATTTTAATTTGGAGGACCTTATGTAATATTAATTATATCTGGATGCCTCCCAAAAAAGCAACATCTGACATTGAAATGTATTCATACAGGGGACAGATGGGACCTGTCTGTTCATTGGTATAAGGAACTTGCAGGTAAGGAGATTGATGCCTTCTCTGAAACTTTTACTCTTAGGGAATAAGTGACTTATCTAGGAACAGAAAATCAATATATCAGAAGTAAGAGTTGAATTCAGGTCTTCCTGGCCAGTTCTTAGTCATTATGCCAAACTCCCTCATATATATATATATATATATATATATATATATATATATATATATATATATATATATATATATATATATATGGAGGCTCCTTGGGAGAGGTACTACCTGAGCCTGAGGTCGGATATGAAGAGAAATGGCTAATGGCTTTTGAGAATGCACAGAAATAGCAAATGGAAGATTGAGTTTATAGTTTAGTTAGTTGGAATACAAAGTAAATAGAGGAGAATAGTGTTAAATCAGTTTAGAAAGGCAAGTGGGAGTCGGGTTATAGAGGGCTTAAATGGAAGTATGAGGAGTTTATAAGTTTATCATAATGGAAGAGGAAGTCCCTCAAACTTTTGGAGCATGTGGGCCACAATGTGTCAGGAGAAAATCTTATTTAAAAAAGCAAATGAAATGCATTTAGTTTTCAAACAGGGAAATTAGAATATTGCCACAACAATAAACATTCTGTATTGTGACTTGTAGGCTCTGGCAAACTTGGATTGTTTAAGAACTTCTGGGAAGCTATGTTGAAATGCTTTGCATTTCCTGGTATTAACCAGAGTTCAGTAACAATAGAGTGCTTCCAAAGCTGTCTGAAGTACCAGCTTCAGTTGGTGGATATGCTAGCTAAAATGCTATGGTGACTTCAACTCAAAAGGCACATAAAAGCCAGTTGCTAAATTTTCAGCATGAGCAATTATATCTCAGAAATAAATAAATGTTACAAATCAGAGCTTTTTTTTTCCTTTCTTTTTGTTCATTGTCTGGACTTAAGAAAGTGATGGAAAAAATGTTAATAATGAAATTTAATCTTAATAATGTGTTGTAACTACCTTTTCCCTCCAGAGAGTCAGTTTTTAAACATCTACCAACACATTGCTGGTTTTAGGGTTAGTTACTCCTGCATGACCTACAATTTTATCAATATCCTCTGTTAATATAATGGAGATGCAACCTTAGGCAGAAAATAACTAGCTTTCACAGATAAACTCTGCAAAATTTCTTTCTTTAAACTCAGGAACAAAAACAATAATATTCATTCATTCATTCAACCAATATTCATTGGAAGCTTACTATATAATTAGCTTTATATTAAGTATCTTGGGAGATATACAGGGACTTGGTGCTTTTCATCTACATCTCTGCTACATTTACATATGTTAAATTTAATTACAGCTCCCCAAAGTAGATTATTTGTGTCATTACTATTTTCACTTCAAGTTCTTTGAAAGTGAGAATGTTTTGCTTTTTTCTCCGTATTTCTAGCACAGTGCTTTCACATACTAGGAGTTTGCTGAAATTGATCATGATGGTAAGTATACAGATTTTTCATCATTCTGAATACAGTGCTCATCAATCTGATTGAAGCTAAATTTAGACAAATTATTCAGAGAACAATGAATTACTTCCTAAAACTATCTACTTATTCTCTCTGAAGAGTAATTAATTACTTTGGAAGCTTGTGAAATGCACAATGGTTATAGGCAAGTAAGAATTGCTCATCTGAATAAATAAAATCATAAGTGTTGTTTGAGATAAAAATTTTAGTTGTTCTTGTTATTGATTTTGGACCAAATAAAGTAATATGGTACCTAGATTTTAAATATAATTATTACTTGATTTTATTGATGGCAGATACACATACATATACATGTATATATCATATGTATATTATATTATGCACATATGACAGAGCACAAATGTAAGATTGTGCTTATATCATGTGTACATATATGCATATGTGCGTTATATAAATACAAATATATCTATTATGTGTATTGTTCATATATGCTACAGGTGTGCATGTATACTTATATCTGTATATATTACATATATGTGTATGCATATATAATATGTTCACACATATATAATACTACAATTATGGGAAAATAATAAAAAAGACATAAAATAGCATTTACAAAAGAACAAAAATATGCTTTCTACTTGCATGTGGTATTGCTGGATTAATTTGATGTATTATTTGCTTCTAAACATATGCATTATATTCAGGAACATATATATACACACACATACACAGAGAGAGATAGGCAATTGGGGTTAAGTGACTTGCCTAGGGTCACACTGCTAGGAAGGGTTAAATGTCTGAGGCCAAATTTGAATTCAGGTTCTCCTAACTTCAGGACTGGTACTCTATCCACTGCGCCATCTAGCCACCCCCATTTTAGATATTTTTAAGGCTTTTTATGAACAAAATTAGTTAAATCTTTCCCAGACAAAAGTAATTAAGTAAACAAATAAATTATGAATAGCAATTTTTATACCTGGAATAGCATAAATGGTCCTTGGGGCAAATAGCACAAAATGTACCTTCCATCAAATCTTTTTTTTTAAAAGTCAGGATACCTAAAAGTGGTGCCTTTAAGAGGCAATATGGCTTGGTAAAAAAAAAGCACTGAATTTGGAATTAAGGGAGCTCAGTTTGAATTCTACTTCTGTTTCTACTAGCTGTATGATCTTATTTTTCTTTCATTTACAAAATGAGAAATTAGCACTAAATAATTTTTAAGGTTCAATTATTTGAATCACTTATTTGAAATAAACTAAAAGGACCATAAAATCATAGAAAGTTAGAATTGGAAAAGAATTTCATACTTCTTTATTTCAATCCCTTTATTTTACATTTAAGGAGACAGAAATCCTGAAGGGATAAAACATGTAATTATTTAAGGAATGGTAATTTTCTTTTTAAAATAGTATTGTATTTTTTTCCAATTACATGTTAAGACAATTTTTAGCATTCATTTTTTACAAAATTTTGAGTTCACATTTTCTTCGTTCTCTCCTCACTCCCTAAAATGGCAAACAGTTTTATATAGATTATAAATGTGCAATCACATAAAATCTATTTCCATGTAATTCACATTATGAAAAAAGATTGTAAAAAAAAAAAAAAAAAAAAAAAGAAAAAGAAGCAGTTCATATGCCCAAAAGGTTATCAAACTGTGCACACCCTTTGATCTAGCAGTGTCTCTACTGGGCTTCTATCCTAAAGAGATAATAAAGGAGGGAAAAGGACTCACATGTGCAAAAAATATTTGTGGCAGCCCTTTTTATAATAACAAGAAACTGGAAACTGAGTGGATGCCCATCAGTTGGAGAATGGCTGAATAAGTTATAATATATGAATATAATGGAATGTGATTGTTCTATAGAAAATGATCAGAAAGGCCTGGAGAGACTTACATGAACTGATGCTAAGTGAAGTGAGTAGAACCAAGAGAACATTGTACAGAGCAACAACAAGATTATACAATGATCAGTTGTGAAGATTTGGGCCCTTTTCAACAGTGAGGTGATTCAAGCCAGTTCCAATAGTCTTATGATAGAGACAGCTATGAGAACCCAGAGAGAGGACTATGGGAACTGAGTGTCAACCACAACATAGTATTTTCACTCTTTTTCTTGTTATTTGCTTTCCGTTTGTTTTCTTTTTCATTTTTTCTCTTTTTTGATCTGATTTTTCTTGTGCAGCATGATAATTGTGGAAATACGTTATTGTGCAATAAACAATGTACATGTTTAGCATACATTGGATTACTTGCTGGCTAGAGAAAGGGATGGGGGAAAGGGAGAGAGAAAAAAATTAGAACACCAAGTTTTATAAGTATGAGTGCTGAAAACTATGCATATGCCTTGAAAATAAAAAGCTTTTTAAGAAGTAAAAAAAATCAGTTTGAAAAAAAAGGGGGTCAGCTAGGTGGTGCAGTGGATAGAGCACCAGCCCTAAAGTCAGGAAGACCTGAGTCTGATCTCAGACACTTAACATTTCCTAGCTATGTGACCTGGGCAAATCACTTAACCCCAATTGCCTCAGCAAAAAAGAAAGAAGAAAGGAAGGAAGGAAGGAAGGAAGGAAGGAAGGAAGGAAGGAAGGAAGGAAGGAAGGAAGGAAGGAAGGAAGGAAGGAAGGAAGGAAGGAAGGAAGGAAGGAAGAAAGAAAGAAAGAAAGAAAGAAAGAAAGAAAGAAAGAAAGAAAGAAAGAAAGAAAGAAAGAAAGAAAGAAAGAAAGAAAGAAAGAAAGAAAGAAAGAAAGAAAGAAAGAAAGAAAGAAAGAAAGAAAGAAAGAAAGAAAGAAAGAAAGAAGAAAGAAAGGAAAGAAAGAAGGAAGAAGAAGGAAGGAAAGAAGGAAGGAAAGAAGGAAGGAAAGAGAAAGAAAGAAAGAAAGAAGAAGAAAGAAAAGAAAGAAAGAAAGAAAGAAAGAAAGAAAGAAAAGAAAGAAAGAAAGAAAGAAAGAAAGAAAAGAAAGAAAGAAAGAAAGAAAGAAAGAAAGAAAGAAAGAAGGAGAAGGAAGGAAGGAAAGAAAGAAAGAAAGAAAGAAAAAAAAGAGAGAGAGAGAGAGAGAGAGAGAGAGGGAGGGAGGGAGGGGAGGGAGGGAGGGAGGGAGGGAGGAAGGAAGGAAGGAAGGAAGGAAGGAAGGAAGGAAGGAAGGAAGGAAGGAAGGAAGGAAGGAAGGAAGGAAGGAAGGAAGGAAGGAAGAAGGAAGGAAGGAAGGAAGGAAGGAAGCCACATAAACAGTGAAAATAGTATGTTTCAATCTTTCAGGGTCTATCAGTTCTTTCTATGGATGTGGATAACATTTCCCATCATAACTGGAATTGTATTAGATCATTGTCAATCATAGTTGATCATTGAACAATGCTGCTGTTAGACCAATTTTCAGATTCAGGATTAAAACAATCTCCTGACTTTCCAATTCTGTACTCTGACTGCTGTGCTGAACTGTCTTGGACATTTTCATATATAATGCAGATTATCTCAAAAGGAAGAAGGGGAACAAATAGACTGGGCTGCTATGGAGCTTACCTAGAATAATAGACTCCTAAGTCCAGGAGAAGTGAGCCATCCAATAATTTCCTATTTTAACTAGCAATCACATGGAATCTGCAACTGATAATTATCCTGCCAGCGACTACCCCAGAAATCTGATTGGGGCGGTTTTTGTTTCCTTAATCCCTTGCAAACTCAATGTGAGTCAACAGACTTGAAACCCAATAACTAATGCAATTTTAAGTTGTATGAATATAATGTAACCCCCCAAAGTTCAGACCTAGCTATTTGCATAAGACTCTTCTCATAAATGGAGAAAATTTTTACTGAAGATGGCATATGGAGAGTTTTTTCTGGCAAGAAAGAAAGAAAGAAAGAAAGAAGAAGGAAAGAAAGAAAGAAGGAAAGAGGAAGGAAAGAAGGAAGGAAAGAAGGAAAGAAAGAAAGAAAGAAAGAAAGAAAGAAAGAAAGAAAGAAAGAAAGAAAGAAAAGAAAGAAGAAAGAAAGAAAGAAAGAAAGAAAGAAAGAAAGAAAGAAAGAAAGAAAGAAAGAAAGAAAGAAGAAGGAAAGGAAGGAAGGAAGAAAGAAAGAAAGAAAGAAAAAAAAGAGAGAGAGAGAGAGAGAGAGAGAGGAGGGAGGGAGGGAGGGAGGGAGGGAGGGAGGGAGGAGGAAGGAAGGAAGAAGGAAGGAAGGAAGGAAGGAAGGAAGGAAGGAAGGAAGGAAGGAAGGAAGGAAGGAAGGAAGGAAGGAAGGAAGGAAGGAAGGAAGGAAGGAAGGAAGGAAGGAAGCCACATAAACAGTGAAAATAGTATGTTTCAATCTTTCAGGGTCTATCAGTTCTTTCTATGGATGTGGATAACATTTCCCATCATAACTGGAATTGTATTAGATCATTGTCAATCATAGTTGATCATTGAACAATGCTGCTGTTAGACCAATTTTCAGATTCAGGATTAAAACAATCTCCTGACTTTCCAATTCTGTACTCTGACTGCTGTGCTGAACTGTCTTGGACATTTTCATATATAATGCAGATTATCTCAAAAGGAAGAAGGGGAACAAATAGACTGGGCTGCTATGGAGCTTACCTAGAATAATAGACTCCTAAGTCCAGGAGAAGTGAGCCATCCAATAATTTCCTATTTTAACTACCAATCACATGGAATCTGCAACTGATAATTATCCTGCCAGCAACTACCCAGAAATCTGATTGGGGTGGTTTTTGTTTCCTTAATCCCTTGCAAACTCAATGTGAGTCAACAGACTTGAAACCCAATAACTAATGCAATTTTAAGTTGTATGAATATAATGTAACCCCAAAGTTCAGACCTAGCTATTTGCATAAGACTCTTCTCATAAATGGAGAAAATTTTTACTGAAGATGGCATATGGAGAGTTTTTCTGGCTTCTGGCTTTGAGAGAAGACATATAGAGTCCCAGGTTCTCTTTAATTAGAGGCCCTAAAGGGAAAGAAAGAATCTGGAATATTCCAGTGTTTTGAGTATGTCCTTAGTTCTAGCTTTATGCATCAGTGATGGTGATTTCTTATGGATGAGAGATCAGAAAATCCCTCTCAGATGAACTAAAATGTCACTTCCATTGGGAGAGCTCATTCATTTTGTATATACTTGGATATATGCTAATCTGTGTAACATTTCTGATTTCTGTTTGTTCTTGGCTTGGATAATTGGAGTTTATTTGCTATGCAGTATTTATGAAAGTCTTTATATAATTAGCATTTGGTGGGAAGGGAATAAAATCTTGGATTAATAAATCGGGACATTATTTACCTATTAAAGGATACTGTGCAGGGAAAACGCTGAAACTTAAATATCTTTTCCCCAAGAAGAACAGTATTTA
Organism: Sminthopsis crassicaudata; assembly: GCF_048593235.1. NCBI lineage: Eukaryota > Metazoa > Chordata > Mammalia > Dasyuromorphia > Dasyuridae > Sminthopsis > Sminthopsis crassicaudata. The sequence goes on along the minus strand of NC_133619.1, from coordinate 221,394,693 downwards.
CCAGGCAAGAGGAGGATGAGAAGTTTGATTGATTCTAGTCTGATATCCTCTCTCAGAGGAGAGGAAAATAAGCACAGCCTATTCTGGTCCCAATCTTCTGCTGCTTTCTGGACAAGATTAAAGCAATGGTATTTGGACAGGATCCAGTTTAAATATAAAAATTTCAGTGTAATCATTTGTACTTTGGAAATGGCAAACACTACAAATCAGAGTTTGATTTATTATTTCTTTGATTATCTAAATTAAGATAAAAGCTTTTTTTTTAATGTGTCATTTGAAAGGGGAAAGTACCTATATGTCCAAAATTATATAGAGCATCCCTTTTTGTGATGGCAAAATGCTGGAAATTCAGGTGATGTCCATTAATTGGGAAATGGCTGAACAAATTTTGATATATTAATTTAATGGAATACTAAGAAATAATGAAAAGAGTTCACAAAAACCTGAAGAGTTCTACAAACTGATGCAAAGGGAAATAAGCAAAATTAGAAAAATACTGTAATAGTATCAGCAATATTGTATAAGGATCAACTGTGAATAACTCAGCTCTTTTTTAATAGCATAATGACCCAAGACAAGTACTAAGGATTCATAAAGAAAAATGCTATCCACATCCAGATAAATGCAGATTGAAGCATACTTTTTTAATTTTATTCTTTCTTCATGGCTTTTTTTCCTTTTGACCTGTTTCTTTCTTTCACAGCTGTGACTAATATGGAAATAGGTTTAATGCATAACCTACAACAAATTGTCACCCATTTTAGGAAGAGGGAAGGGAAGAAAGAAAGGAAGAAAAAATTGGAATTCAAAATCTTAAAAAAATTGTACTGACTTGTAATTGGGAAAAATACTATTTTTTAAAAATGAAAAAAAAGTGCTTAACACAGTGAAGAAAAAGAAGGGGAAAAACCGTGTCATTTCTGCTTTTTATTTTTTGGAAAGATGATTATTAAATATTTGCCAGTATACTCTTGAATCAATGCCTGATTTGAAAAAAGATGCATGAGATTCTAGAGATATTATATACATTTTTCTCACCTTGGTAAGTTCTATGTAGGTAAATCCTTATGTAGGCATACATAAAATCTACATGTATATCTTCACCACTCACATAAACACATACACACTCAAACACAAGCTTTATATAAGTCAAGCATCCAGAAGAGAAGAGAACATAATGCCTCTACCGGTTGATTCTATCTTGTTCAAACCATATCTGAAGACTTATGTTCAGTTCTGAGGACCAACATTTGAAAATAACAACAGCTCAGTAGAATACATAAAAGGATAACTTTTTGGCTAATACATGACATTACACATAATAATGACAAGGAGACTGAAATCAGGAGAACTTTTTGAGGGGAACATGAGAACTATTTTCAAATATTTGGAAAGTTATCATATGGTAGAGGAACTAGGATTGGTCCATAGCTCAAGAGACTAGGAAAAAGACCAATGGGTATAATACAGAAATAGATTTTTGGTTCTGTATAAGGATAAACTACCTAACAATTAGAAATTTCTAGGGAACAATTGTGGTAGTTTCCTCCCCATCACTGTGTTTGAACCAAAAATCAATGACTTATTATAAATGCTTTAGAGTGCACTCCTACATCAAATAATATGGGAAACTAGATCATTGCTTAGGTCTCTTCTAAGTAACTTCTAACTCTGTGACTGTTATTCCTGAACGATTTGTTTTGATCTGTACTAAAGGTAGAGTTTGGATTTCAAGCAGAGCTCATGATAACAGAGAACCCAAAACTCTTTTATAGAAACTATTTTTCAGCTTTTCCAATGTATGAGATCAATGCCAAAACAGTCCAGGTTTGGGGAAGTTGGGACCAAGCAGTGCTGTGCCTAATGGCTCAGTGGTGGGATGGGAATCAGAGACAGAGATTCATCCCTACCTCTAATTTTCCCTTGCTCTGTCCACATGTCTCTATTTTCACCTCTATTTTTCAGTATTCAAACTCTAGTGGATTTACTGTAAAGTGCGTGACCTCAAGCGAGTTTTCCCAAAGACAGCTGTCCTGAACTAAAACACAGTAACCAGTGCACCCCCCTATTCTGTCATCACAATAAACTTGTACCACAATAGGATGGTTTAATTTATTTTACATGTGGAAGATTTTATAAAGTTTAAAGTGTACAGGGTACACAGTTCCTTCCCACAGCTGCAGTTTATGGCCGTGGTAACCCAAAACACATGACCGAATGATAAAACAATGTAATGCACTTCTTTCAGCATTCCGGGTGGACAAAAGACTTGAAAGTGATCCTTTGTATAAAGAAGAGCTGGACTGACTTAGTGGTGGATGCTTGTAGCATTAAACCAGAAAGAAGCTAGCACTTACCTCAAGATCATAAACATGATTCAAAATAGTTTTTTTTTAAACATACTGTCAGGTGAAAGTACTATATGTCTGTCTCCCCCAAGAACCATTTATTAGTATAAAACTCAAACTCAGAGGTTATTGTAAGTATTTCCATGAAAGATTCTCTTCATCTTTATCCTCGATTGTCAGATCTCTAATCCATTTCTCTTTTCTTAATGACTTAGTAGAATATAGAGTATTAGGCAGTGTAGTAGAAAGAGGAGTTGGAGTTACAAAAACCTTTGACATTTAAGAGCTGTATGACTCTAGGCAAGGCACTCAACTTGGGTCATCCTCAATTTCCTTATATGCAAAATTGACATAATAATAGCATCTACTTCCCAGGGTTGTTGTGAAAATCAATGAGGTAATACTTCTCCCTTATTAGACTGAGATCGTTGAAAGCATGGATTTATCTTTTTTCTCTTCTTTGTATAGAAAGTTCTTGATAAATGCTTGTTGACTCATTTGCTCCATGTAACCCATGTGGTTCCTTTTAGGCTGCCTTTGATTAATACATTCTTGACAAAATCCTAAAAGAGCTCAAGAAAAGAAGAGTCTAAACTACTATTTACTCCTAAACACAATTTTTTTTTAAAATACGTGACTTCTTAACATGTAGAATCCTCTCTTAGACTTTTGCATACAGTTCTGCAGGATATATATTGGGAAAGATACACATAATCCAGAGAAACTCCATAAGGGAGAGCTTTGAATGGTGGAAGCCTTTCATACAATATAAACACTAGCTGAAGGAACAGGGACTTTGTAAGTTGGAGAAGACAAGACTTGAGAGAGGGAGGATAGCCAGAACTTGTGTCTGAATATCTGAAAGGTCATCATGTGTTAAGGAGATTCACCTCAAAGGGAAGAACTAGAAGCAATGGGTAAAAAAGATGTAAAGAAACACATTGAAGACTGATATAAGGATATTCACTCAAATTACTGTTGTTGAGTTGTTTTTTAGCTGTATCCTATTCTTTGTGACGTCATTTGAGGTTTTCTTTACAAAGATACTGGAGTAATTTGCCATTTGCTTCTCTAGTTTTATTTTAGAGAGTAGAAAACTGAGGCAAACAGGGTTAATCAACTGGCCCAGCGTTACCCAGCTATTAACTGACTAAGGCCAGATTTGAACCTAGGAAGATGAGCTTTTCTGACTACAGATCCATCATTTTATACACTGCCTTCCTCTTAAACTTTTAAAGTTTTCCAAAAATATAATGGGTTGCCAGAGAAGATTTTCCTTTATTAGGGGTCTTTACACAAAGGTGTATTAGTTTGGCTAATTGTCAGACATTTTACAGAGGGATTTTTTTTCACATATAGTCCTCAGATGGCCTCTGAGGGCTTTTTTCAACTCTGGAATCCCATTATTCTATATAGATATCTTGAAGCACATATCAGAGAATCAAAGTCATGCAGGGAGTGATGTTCCCTGATTTCCCAACTTCACCCTTCTTCTTTATCCTGCTCCCTACTCAACTAGCCATCTTCTTTCACCAATCCAAATCAAGTTTCCAAATTTTTGCTTCCAAACTGGAATTTGCAAGCCATCCCTTGAATCTTCCTTTACACTAAAACTGCAGGTTAGGCCCCTTTTAGTGGCAATGTCTTTACCATTCTTGTCCCTTAGACATTAGGTGATATTTCCTAATTTGAGGAAAAAATAACCTGAGAATAGAGAAAATCCAGGAAAATTTGGGGAAGAGAGACAGACTTACAAATTGTTCCAATCAAATTTGGGCCAATTTTATTTGATTAACATTGCGTACTTTGCCAGAGAGTATTTGATCTTTGTAGCCTGCAATTGATGATCCAAGTGTATATCAGATGTTGGAATAGGTACAAGGAATTTGTGAAGTTTGTCTTTATCACATTCCATATCATATTCATCAAAAATATTGGAGAAATACCTCTAAAAGGCAAAAACAACAACAAATAATAACAAACAAGCTTTGACTAGAAAGCTTTAGATAAGCATTTGACCCTCAGAAAGAGATAAAGTTGTGTGACAGCCACCCCACATAGTGGTAGCAGCTTTTGTCCAAAGGATAAAAGCCCAGAGTAACAGAACAACTCTGGAATATGATAAGAGGACAGGAACTCAAAACCTAATTCAAGACCTGGTGGCAGGAGTTAATTTCCCTAACATAAGAACAGCTGAAGGACCCTATAATCCAAGCTGAAGGCCCTGCAAATATCATAGTCCCAGGTTTAGGAATCAATAATAAGAGTGAACTTCATAATCAAGGGAATAGACCCTGAAGATATAATCAGTCTACAGGAATAGTGATATATAATTACAGTAATCAGTGATTTTACTGAATGTGAAAGGGATTCTAAATTCAAAGGCCTTTACTATCTAGGTGCCTAAGGCCTACCTAAATTTATCTTGCTTAAGCACTAACTTGAATATAGTACTAGTATCCCAAAACTTTAGTCTTCACATTTTAAAAAATTAAATACTCCTGTGAATTAAAAAAAATTGAACCTTTACCAACAATGAATTTTTATTTACTTGTTACAAATTATATACATGCATATCTATATAATCCTAATTCTAACACATGTATTGAATGGATTTAATGGATAATCAAAAACATTATAAACACAGAATAAATTAGAAAACCTCATAAAACAATACCTTTTGCCACTGGTGCCACTAGAGTTTATTGAAAAAGGGAGTAACCTGATCAAACTGCAAAATGAAAGGGTTGGACTTGAGCTCCGTGGTCCCCTCTAGCTAATGTATCTGACCCTGACTCTTTCTGAATCTTCCCAGATGGCCACTTGGTAGCATCTAGAGAACTACTTTCTGTCCTTGATCATTAGATCACATCAGCAAAGAGAGGAGGTTGCTGCAGAAGAGGAAGATTGCTCTACTCCAATTTTCCTCACTGGAACAGTAGTACTAGAGTTTCCCACTAACCTTGTGTCTACAACATTCAGTGGAAACGTTGTGCCCATCCTCCACCATGGAAAATTTTTCTTATCTTTCAGATTAATTTCATTAAATTACTTGAATATTGTTCTTATGAATATGTTCTAGTTATTAACATGTACTCTGGTTGAATAAAGCTTGTGTCTGTATTCATCTAGATTCCATCATTGTTGCTGAGAAACTCCTTAAAGAAGGATATCTTGACTTAGAGTACATGAACTTGTTTTAAATTTTGTTTTTAAATTATGTTTTCCCATAATTGGCTCTCTTTCTAATCCTATATATTTTCATTTTATGCCTTTAAAAACAATCTTCTAATAAAACTTCCATAGTCTTTACCGGATAGCCTAAGGAATCTATTTTAAAAGGAAAAGAAAAGCTAAGAACCCCTGCCTTAATGAATCAATTCCCAAACATGAGTTAATACTTGCTATAAACAGTGACAGAAATATACATTAGGTCAGATATTAAAGGGCACGTGTAAAGCATTTAACAAATAACAACTGATCTAGAGATTTTACTCATAAACTAGTAGAACCATAGAATGCAAAAAAAAAAAAAAAAAAAACTATTATTAAAAAAAAAAAAACAGGTAAAATTTGCATGGTAACTGATCTTAGGTGGCTATAGTGCTCTTCCTATCTCTTTCATGTACATTAGGAACTATGTGAACAGAAAATACAGTGTAATGTTATATAGCATTATTGTTTCTCTATATCAAATAGACACTGTAAGAGAAAATGCATCATTTGTTCCTTAACCATTAACCCACTAGTGCATTGTTGGTGGAATTGTGAAATGATCCAGACATTCTGGAGAGCAATCTGGAACTATGTCCACAGGATTATAAAACTGTGCATACACTTTGACCCATCAATACCACTACTGGGTTTCTATCCCAAAGAAACCATAAAGAAGGGAAAAGGACTGATATGTGAAAAAATGTTTGTAGCAGCTCTTTTTGTGATCACAAAGAATTGAAAAACGAGTAGATGCCCATAAATTGGGGAATGACTGAATAAATTATGATATAATGTAAGTAATTGAATATTATTGTTCTATAAAAATGATGAACAAATTTATTTTAGAAAGGAAAGATTTATATGAACTGATACGAATGAAACAAGCAGAACCAGAAATACATTGCACACAATAACAGCAACAATGTGTGATGATCAACTATGAGAGATTTGGTTCTTCTCAGTGGTTTGGTGATCCAAAGAAATCCCAATAGACTTTGGTCAGAAAATGGCATCTGCATCTAGAAAAAGAATTATGGAGATTGAATGTAAATCAACATATGTTCACTTCTTTTTTCCATTTTTTTCTCCCATTTTTTTTCCCTTTTGTTATGATTTTTCTCACAATATGATTCATAAAGCAATGCATATTAAAATAAATAAATTCCTATATGCCTACTACCCCCTATCACAATCTCCAACTGGGAATCCTAGTGTACATAAAAGCCTATTAGTGGAATAAAACCCTTCAAGCTATTGGAATGGTCATTGCTAACCATGAAATATAACCATTCCTGTGAAGGCCACCAAATTTGGTCCCAGACATTACATAATAAAATATGTCACATATCTCTGAAACCAGACACAGCACATCTGTCTTGCCTCATGGAATTACAAAAGAGCAAACACACCAACTTGCCTTTGGAACATTTCTTATCTATCTCCTCACCATGAATATATTCTCCAATTATTACCCTGCTAGAAAACTGGAATCCCCCTTTTAATCATCTCTCTCTGTCTCTCTATCTTTCTCTGTCTGAATCTCTCTCTCTCTCTCTCTCTCTCTCTCTCTCTCTCTCTCTCTCTCTCTCTCTCTCTCTCTCTCTGTCTCTCTCTCTGTCTCTCTGTCTCTCTCTCTGTCTCTCTCTCTGTCTCTCTCTCTCTGTCTCTCTCTCTCTCTCTCTCTCTCTCTTCTCTCTCTCTCTCTCTCTCTCTTTCTCTCTAGCACTCTTTTATGTTCAGGCTTCTTCCAAAAGAATGTAAGCAACTTGAAGGAAGGACCATTTGCTTGCTTTTATTTTTATCATCAGATGTGTGTATGTCTGTCTGTTTCTCAGTCTGTCTCTGACTCTCACTGTTTCACTATGTCTCTGTATCCATCTCTGTATCTCTGTCTCTGTCTCTTCTCTGTCTCTCTCTTTATCTCTTTCTCTATCTTTGCATTTATCTAATCATATGATATATGTTTATAAAAAAAGATCAAAAGACTTGTTTATATACTCCTTTCTGGATTATCACTAGAGTACATTCGTTATCTTCAGACTAGACTTCCACCTTGCAAGTGAGATCTTGCCTAATTTGGGGAAACTCTGAGTAACTGTACAGTTTAAGACTCAATGTTTTTACACCTTCTATGCTAATACATATATTTTATCACCCTACCTAAGATCACCTATATGGGATGGACTTGCAATGGTAACTTAAACCTGGTTCAAGTGTATGTCTTCACAATTAACCTTAAGTGTTGCTGGATATGCTTGCAATATAATTCACCTACCACTGATTTAGTACCAGCAGATGGCCAGCTCCTTCTGATAGCCACTAGTTCTTTCCATCTCTTAACAAAAAGTACCTTGATATAGGGGTTCTGAGCTATAGTTAAACACAGGGATTTTTTTCTTCTAAGATCATTGCCTAGACTTTCTTCTATAATACCTTTATTCAAGATAGCAGATCAACATAGCTTGCTGCATGACTTTAGTCTAACTGTAATCTTATCAACAACCCCTCCTCAAGATTTAGGATACCTTTAGTTTATCTCATCTACATTATTCCTTGGTATGCTTTGAAAATTTGATTATAGAGTAAGTAAATCCTCAGGAAGAAGACAGACCCTTACTGTTGAGTACTTCATATTACCAACATCATCTTCTTCTATTTAATGTTTCTATCCCCTGGGATGAAGCTGTTTCTTTCCTCTCTAACACAGGGTCCTCCCTAAAAAAGCAAGTTTCACTGGACTGTCCCCACATTTTATTTTCCTCTGTGTTCCTCATTTCCCTTCTCTAGCTGACTAGTGATGTTATTAGTCTTGAAAGGTGAAAACCATATCAATGTAAGCTGTGAAAATTGTGCTAGATCTACAGAATGGGCTACATCTCTCCTCATTTTTCTCTTCATGGAGCCATCTTTCTTTCCTTCTTCATAAGACAAAGCACTCCCAAAGCACTTCCTCTAGCTTCTGTTTGCTCTGATACCACACCTTAAACTTGAAAGGGCTGTCATCCATCTCATCATGTTCCTGGAAATTACTGCACTGCCAACTCCCTACAGGCACAACAAACAGATTTTATTGTTCTGGCAGTTTTCCATTTATAACAGGCCTTCTAGATTTTCTGTTTGCTCAGAGATGAATCTAAGCTCGGGTCAGCATCTCTTGCCACACCTAAATTGGCTGGTCTAGAATCATAGAAACCAATCTCTGTATCATCTGGGGACTTCTGCCATTCTAACTCCACATAACAATCAAAGACACTAGTTGTACTCGTTCCCAGGTTCAGGACTAAGGCATCTCATCATGGGTCTGTAGCTTCATCCAAAGAATTAACTATATACTTATTGTATTATTTTCTTGTTCTAGATGTCCTAGACTTCTACAGACATATGACCAGGACCCTCTGTCATACTAGGCCTGATGATGCCCTCAAGCTGCTCCCCCTAACTACGGTTTCAAGAATTTCAGGGGTAACTTTTACTTGCAATTGAAGATAAAAAGAATTGAATGAAGTTTCTAAAGCTTCAGATGAAAAAGAATGGTGGCTCAGAGAAAAAGAATTTCATACAAGACAATAAAAGATTGTTCTTCTGTAAGAAATTATGAATATTCAAAATTCAGAAAATAATGGGAAAATTTGTGTGAATTGGTGCAAATAAAGCTAAGCAAAACCAATGGTAAAATATTCACAAGAACTATACAACAATTTAAGTGAAAAGATCATTCAAAGGATGTTTAACTCTGAGAAAAAATAATGAAGGCTTAGAAAATACGCAAAGCAAGAAAATTCCCTTTAAAAAAAAAAAAAGAGTTACTAGGATAAAATATTGAATACATCATCATATCCTACACCAGATTTTTTACTTTTTTATTTTATTTGTCATGAAGTTCATCTGATAAGGCGGAATGTAGAGGGCTTCAGATAGTACGGGAACTCTGGGTAAGGTATAAGACCAGCTCAGAGGGAACCTGCTGACAATGTCTAGTTTGACTCCCCACTTCCTCTAAGAGCTCTCACCTTTCCTGAGAAGTCAAGGAGGATGTGACCACCTGTGTTCTACTATAAGCAAGGGATACTTACAGTAAGAGGCATTTACACATCAATAGCAGGATGCTTATAGTTAACACTTGCACAGTGTGCTGTGATGATGTAATGGTTCTCTAGTTGGCATATGCTTAGTGTGCTCTTAGTATGTAATCATACTAAGGTATTTAAGGGCTGAGAGGACTTAGAATAAAGGACTCCATCTTTGACCATCCTCATGAGATTCCTGCCTTCTTCACTTCTCCACTAAGACTAAAGACTCTGCTGGTTCCGAGATGCTCCAGAGAGTTAGTCTGGATGGCATATTTTGGCACCCCAGTGTGGAGGCTCTAGAAAGCATAGTACATTTTGGTACCCCAATTTGAGGGCTCTAGAAAGCACACTACAGAGGAGAATTTAAATGATTACGGTTTAAAAACAAAATACATGAATAAAATATTTTTAAGGAGGAATGGAATGTTGCCAAAAATAAAATTCTGATGTCATAAAAGCAACTTATTCCAATGAGGAGGGGAGAAACTATTGGATCACTCTACAGAGAACATACCTTCCAAGATTTTATGCAGTGCATGGATTCTTAGATTTAATCTTCAGATTCCATTTTTAGAGCTTAGAGAATAGTCTTAGAATATTTTAAATAATTGGAGGAAATGCTAAAGTCCACTCAAAATAACATTTTCCCTCATTCAAGTTCATAAGGTACCTGATATCTATCCATGGATCAGCTGGTTACAAAGATCTCAGCTTAAGAATCTTTGATTTAAAGAGAGTTCTCTAGTGTTGTGTCTCAGCTATTTATCCTTAGTTCTGTCCTATTTAACATTTTTATCAGTGAATTAAAGGAAAACATAGAATATTTATCATAGTTTCAGATGTCCTATTTCTGGAAAGAACAATTAATACACTAGATGATAACAGAAATTTGAAAGGATACCAAAAGCTATTATTATGAGCTGAATCAAAAAAAGAGGAATTATTGACATTGGTGGAAAAATAGAAAAGCACTACCCCTGTAAAGGGTAAACTGGGAAAATGCAGCACACTTCTCTGATAAAGGCTTGTTCTTTAACCATGAAAATTCCTTTTCATTCTCTTCTTCTCTCCTATCAAACCCATATGTTCCCATAATCTTATTATTATGGTAGATACACACAAATCTTTACAACTTGTAAATTTCCAATTTTCTTGTTAGGAACTTCATCTCTTAATAGAATTTACTTCTCCATTTCTAAAGATTACTTAAAGACTAATGTTTGTCTCGTAGGACCTCCCTAAGACTTCCATTTGTTAACAGCACTGTAACTAGGTGTTTGAGTTAATCCCCCATTGCCAGTCTCACCCAAATAATGAAAGATTTATTTCTGAGATTAATCTCCTAATTCATTATGATTATATCTTGTTTGTAGGTAGTTGTTTATAAACAGCATGAGTTTCTTCAGAGCAGGGAATGGTTTTGCTATTGTTGTAGATGTCCTTGTTTTATTTTTCCTTTCTTTGTATACCCTGCATTTAGCACAGTACCTGACATATAATAGTTATTTAATAAATGTTAGTAAACTGACTAAAATGCTGTTAAGGTAAGAACACAAAAAAGTTCACCTCATGTGATAATGACCCTTCAGACATCACAGTGATGGTGGGCAGCATGACTTAAGATAGCTAGTCTCAGAATCAATCTAGGGTCAAATATCACCCACTGAAACATGCTGGTTTTTTGACTCTGGGTAATTCATTAAATCTATCATTGCCTCAAGAATTTCTCCATATTTCAGAGAAAGTATCAATCTGCTTTGTTTGGAGTTCCTAACCTGGAATGCCAATGAAATCACATATTTGATTTTTAAAATATATTAATCATATATTAACTGCATGTTATATGTTCTTATCACTGCTGCCCCCAACTAGATTACAACCTTCCTGAAGTTGTTGAGATTACAATCCCTGAGGATGGGCACCAGATATTTAAATTTTACATTGCCCTCAGAATCTGACAGTACCCTATACATAGCAGTGGCTAACCAATGTTTTATAGCATCGAATTCATCTGACTTTATTATTCCCTCAACAACTCATACCGAATAAGGGTGGAGATTGGTTTTCTAGCCTACATGAAATTGGAATTTTACAGTGCATGCCAAACAAAATCAGCCTTTTCCTCAATCCCATTTCCATTTTATACTGTGATTTTACTTTGGCTCATACTATAATAAAGTTGGCATTTTGACTTCACGTGCATCTGGAAATTCCCAATTGCCTTTGTCATGTTGGGAACTGAAATAGTAATTCAGTTGGACTGAGTTTGCTTTGAGGAATAAACCACCGCTTTTCTATTTTTCTCCCTCATGAGTCACTGATTTCCTAGATGTGACATGAGAAAACAGCACACAACAAGAACCAAATTACAAAGAAATCAGAAGACATATATATGTTTTAGTTTATGGATAATTAGATCCTGTCATTCAGAGTTGTTTTATTGAATTAACAAGTTGAAGAAAAAACTCAAATGAAATGAATAAAAAACTACACATGTATGTATATGTGTGCACATATATAACATGTAACATGTAACATATATACACATATATTTCAATTTTGAACAATGAAAATTTTAAGTAATTTTTTAAAACTGGAAGGCAGATGTGTGTATATTTTTTCTATATATAATTTTATGTTTTTGTTAACTTTTGGTAGAGAACAACAGACTTGTTTTACTAGTTGACTACCTTTTAATTTGACCACCCTTAAAAAAGATATATAAAATACTATAGTGGCAGTCTAAAACGTCTTACCTTAAAAGTAAATTGGGGAATATAATTTGGTTATTCTGACAAAATCTCCCCTTCACTGGTTTGAGAACGAAATCTAGAGGAATCTGTTATTGGTGCTACAATTCAGCTGCATTTCATATAACACACGAAAAGCTTTCATGTGCCCAAAATTGAGATCATCCCTGGAAAGGCATGGATAAATCAGAAGGGGAGGAAGTTAGAACCAACTAAAATATAGTTTTGAATAATAGTTTATATTTGGAGCTTTTTATAGGTCTCTGTTTCTGAAATGTTTAGAATATCAATAGTTGAATCTATTTTCATTTGTTATTAACATAATCAGAAAACATTTTAATCAATAATAGCAATAACAACAACAACCCCCCCCACACACACACACATACAAACAGCTAAAATGCATGATTGTATATGAAATCAGGAACTTCTGCTTGGATGTATTGTCTTTGAAAAAAAGCTATACTAAGTTGAACAAGTTAGTAATGAAATTATCATAACTGATTTTAAAACACAAAGTAAACGCTTGCACTAAAATGATCATAAGTTAATGATCTAATGTATTGTGGGGTAAAAAGAAATAAAGGATAAGAAATTCAATAAAAGTGTTTTTAAAAATAGGCTACTCTAGCAATTATTGCTATGGATCTTGAATTCTCAAAGGCAATACCCTGCCAATTATATATGAAAAATAGCAGTAAGCAACTGCTATTTTCATGGCAGCTGAGTCTTCTACTTTGCCAATTATCTACTGTTTATTATGTTTAGTACAGCAGATGAGACACCCACCATATTTTGCTTTCTCTAATCACATGGTTATTATTGTACTTGCTGAATTCTATAAAAGACTCATTTACAAATGTGGGCATCCACTGTTGACGTAGACATGTCTCAGGATTGTGGAAATGTAGTAGGGGTTTTTTCTCACTTAGATCATTAAATGCCTTTGAAATTCAATAAACTTGTGGTTTTCACTGATGTAGCTCACTACCAATCCCTACTTTCCTATTGGTACTTTTGACCATTTCCTCACATAAATCCTTGATATGAATGGGGATGAGAGAGGTCAGCAAGTATACTGGAGATGCAGATTGCCATCTCTCATTTTATATTAATATATGATCAATTCCTCTTATTTTCTGGTCCTACATCACTCTAATGCTCTACTCTAAGCCAGATTTTCTGTGCATTTCTTCTTGAGTAATATGCTATAGCCTGTCAAACCCATCATGAATCTCTTGGATGCCTATTGGTTAAGGCACAAGTCTAATTCTTTATCAAGAATGACTTATAGCCAGGAATGTTCTGAAGTCGAATTGAACCTGCTCACAAAAGCCAATTGTTAAATTTTCATTATGAGCATTAACAACTCAGAAATAGGCAAGTGCTACAAATCAGGGCTTGATTTATTGTTCTGTCAACTATTTATGGACAATATTAACAATGCTGTATTAAATTGTATTAAATTTAATATTGTATTAAATTTAAAGGATATTTTGAATATCTATCTCCCCTGCCCCAAGAAAACTCAATATTAAACATTTACCAGTGCAATTCTGCTCATAGTCATACCTATGATGCCAAGAATAACTATATTATTGTAAATTTTTTTAACATTGTTAACACTTTAAAATTTTTAAATCTAGCTTCTTTTATTAATAAATTGTTTTAACATTTTAATTTACTTCTTTTAGGATTTTAGAGCTGGAAAAGACCTTAGAGATTAACCAATGCAGTCCCCTTTTTTATAATTGAGAATTTTGGTGAGTTTTCCTCAAGATCACTCATTTGCTCAGTAGCAAAATCAAGATTTGAACCCAGGTCTTCGGGCTTCAAATATACTTCACTTTACATTCCACCATACTTATCTCCAGCTAACTGAGGAGGTGCTGTTTTCCACTTTCAATGTAAAATATTTTTATTTATTATAAAATTAACTTCAGTACTTTAGGGGATACTTACCACTAGTGTTGTAAGATTTGAGAAATCTATCCATTCCATTCAGAGTTTCATAAATATCATTCCTATACCCTCTTAGTCTTTCTTATTCTAGAATTAAGACTCCTAACAAGACAACACAAAGTTTCAGAATTGGATGACACTTCAAGGAGCCTTTTGTTCAATCCATATCTGAAGCAAGATTCTTTCTACAATGGAAATCACCCAACAGGCATTAATTAAGTGCCTATTAAGTGGCACTAAGAGGTCTATGTCTAGACCACCTAAGTTAATACCATCATGTGATATGTGATTATCCAGGCTTTTCTTGTAGTCTTCAAATAATGGAAAACTCATTACCTTACATGGCAAAATTCTATCTCTTTGCAACTTCCACCTCTGAAAGCCAAGTAGAAAAGGTGTTAATGCCTCCTCCAGGTGACAGTCTAATGCTTGAAGACAGACATTATATTATTCTTAAGTGCCCCCTTCTCCAAACTAAAAACACTTTATGTGGTACATCCCCTTCTAAACATCCAAGAGGTTCTTCTCTGAACTTTCTCTTATCTATGTTTCCTTTCTTGACTTGTAGTGACCAGATCTATTAGAAGACACTATTGCTTTGTCACTCTTTGCTTTAAGCCCACTGTCAAAAGCAAGTAGTTTTTTGTGTTGGTTTATTTGTTTTAAAGAATTCTGGTGAACAATACTCTCATCTTCTAAGCTGAATTAAACTCTTGAAAATGTTTTCCTTTTCCTCTGCAATGAATCACTGCTAGTGCTAAGAAGTTAATGCCTTCATGTTTTCTTTCTGAGCTCATGATTTGAGATGCAAAATTATATGAGCAGCATCAGAAAGTATCTTTCAATACTGTAGCACAGATTCTTTCCAACCTGCTCAAAAGACTCAGGTTCCCATTAAACAAATCAATGGAAGTTGTCCAATATGTTATGTTCAGATAAACCTCAAATTGATATTCATTCATCCTTGAATGCACAATCCCTGCTTTAACATTTCATATAAACAAGACTGCTGTGCAAACTCGGAAATTCTAAGTTAACACTTCCAACACTCAATCCCATTCTCGGCCCCTCATGCAAAGTCAGGCATAACCTCATGTGAGAGTAGAATATCCGTCTTCATTTGGAGTTTTCTGACTTTTGTCAGTTCATGTCACCACCTTCAATGTTAGCTGGATATAGTTTCAGGACTGGATTATGCATTCAATACCAAATTCATTCTCTAGAGAAGGGAAAGCAGGTTTACCAGTTATCAACTACAGGCTATTTACACAACAGCCATTGGAATTCTGGTCTCCACATCTGAAGGAGAGCCCCTGAGTGTGGAATAAGAAAACAGGAGGATTGAATTCAATATATGAGTGTTAGAAGGAGCCAAAGCCATCATGTCATAAAATACAAAATAATCTAATCTGAAAACCTTTACTTTAAAAAAAAATTTGTTTTAAACTTAGCAGATTTGCATTAAATAACCTTAAAATTTTATAGGAACTCCACTTAATAGGAGTCCACAGAATCTAAGGATATGGGGACAATTTAATCTAGAAGTCTCTAAAAAGAATAATTTAGGTCTTTTACTCTACAAATTTGTATTCTGACCACTCCCTGAATGATTTAATTTAGGGTTCAACATAGACTATAATTTATTTACTATTTCAAAGTCTATTTCAGCTTTGATTGAATGGAAGTACATTTGCAGAGGGAATTATGGCTGTATTGCTAACTGTTCCTTACACACACACACACACACACACACACACACACACACACACACACACACACACACACACATTTCTTTCTTTATTACCATTAGGGTTTTAGCAGGACTAAAGAAACTGCTCTAAATTTAGTGAGAAGTTTTGCTGGATGAGAAATTCTGCTAATGTGCTATTAAGTTATTTCTTATGATCTCTATTGCAGACGTTTTGAGGGATGTAAAGACTTAATAGCAGCTGATATTACTAAAAGCAAAAAGCATTCTTTTAATGGATACACACAGTGGAAAATACATAACTACACTAAGGATGTGGGTATGAGAGAAAAAGAAAGGGTCACTTTAATTCAGAAGATAAAGGTAATATTGTGTCTCAAATGTGAATTGAAACGGGAGGGTTAAGGAGGATGCAATTATGTTTAAGCTTAGAACCTACATAGTCTAATATTATGAATTGTCACTACATGTTAGCTCCATAGTTTGTTTTTGTTTTTGTTTTTTACATTTTCTTTCTATTTGTTAGAAATAAAAGGGTCTTGGCCTTGGAGTAGTGATCCTCAAGTCATATGGAAAATGAAGGGGATTAATTATCCAGGAGAGAGATCCACCCCTCTCTGGTCATTTGAACCCAGAATGCATCAGGTTCTTTTTCCCTCCTTTGATTTTTCATGGTGGAATACATGAACCATGGGCTCACATACACAAAGAACCTCTCAGTGACACAAAACAGGTTTGAGTTTAGAGGATGGCAATAGTGGGACTCAAACTTAGATCTCCTAATTCTTAGTTTTAAACTCTTTTTGTTAAATCACATTGACTTCCCTACTCATTTTACACCACATAACTGGTATTACAAAATCATATTTTCACCAAAACAAACAAAATTTCACTATAGCTCTGTCCTTTAGGACCATATTTTATATGAGGAGTTATAACAATGAGGTCCTTTTAGTTCATACAGAAATAAACTCCTTGAAAGAAGTCCAAAGTAAATCAGCTTATAATTATCTTTATACATATTCTCTCTTTCTCTCTTTCTCTCTTTCTCTCTCTCTCTCTCTCTCTCTCTCTCTCTCTCTCTCTCTCTCTCTCTCGTTTTATATATATATATATATATATATATATATATATATATATATATATATATATATATATATATATCTCACAGCAAATATTAGTATATTTGGCTGGAGGAGTGGAAATCTGGTGCATGTCCAGACCATCTAACTTAGCATCATTCATGTAGAAGATGGTCCTAGGACTTGATTCTGGGACCCTGGAAGGCTGGAAGACATTTAGACATTCTGAATTGGTCTACAATATGATTGGAAAAAGCCTTTTTTCATTGGTGTCTTTAAAAATGACTGAGAAAGGAGTCTTTCACTGAAAGTGACTTGATAATCAGGGAGTCTTAAGGCCTCTTAAGGAAGCCCTGTGGCCCTCAAGAAATGGCAGATCTTCAGATTTTTTGTTTATTCTTTTCTGTTATATCATTTTGGAATAATTCACAGATGTAGTTCTTGAATTGCTCTATTCGTTCTGAACTTATGATACATGTAAAGGTCTTATAAAGTTTAAAGTGTAGGAGTAAGTGGATTGAGATAGAGAAGGAATGCCAAACCTCTGATATGGTAGTGGATTATTATTGTATGGTCAAAAAAGAAAGGGACAACAAGATCAAAAGTTGATAAAGAATATTCTGATATAGGACTAAAGAGTACGTAGGGGTGAAGAAATAGAATGTTTGAAGGAACATTTAAAAATTTTTAAAAATAATATTTTACTAACTTCTTCATAAGGTTGTTGTGAGGAGAATGTATAACAAACCTGAGAGTACTTTGTAAATATGAATAATTATTACAACAGTGATCTATTATATAGGTAAGTATGATAATTTTTTTTAAATGTAAAGGACTCAAAAACATATTGCAATTTCTTCTCTTTTTTTTAGAAAGTCTATGTCTAGAATTTAGACATTCTAGAAAGATGACTAGATTAAATCATGAACATATATTAGTTCAATTAATCATGTGAGTCACTTCAACTTATTTACACCTCAGTTTAAACAAGAGGCTTAGACTAAGTCATTTTAAAATTTCTTCAAGCTCTAACATTTGATATTTAAGTGGAGATAATGTGTATGGTATAAAGGTGTCAAACTCAATCCCAATTGCTGCTGGCAAAACTCTAGAATGCTTTCAGAACCAGATTAAAATGCATTCGGGAACTGTTTAACAAAATATATTTTAAAATACTATGCAACATAGTTAATGTTAAAATATGATTATCTAAGTAAAAATGTAGCCAGCTTTGTAAAGCTGGTAAAAGTGGTAAAATGTACCACCTATCTTAGAGAGTTGTGAGGGAGGGGGAAGGGAAACACTTTGTAAGCTAAAAGCATCATATAGATGTAAGCTGTTAGTATATTCCTATTTATCATAAACTTTCTCCCTACCAAGAACTGTGGCTTTCTGGACCTAGACCTCCAAAGATCATTCTTCCTTCCCTCACTCCCCAGTAGTTAATTCACTCAATTTTGGAATTCCATCCTGGGGCTGAGGTGTCTGGGATAGAGATTATAAGAATAAAAATTAAGTAAGAGAATAAAAATTCGCCAAATCTGCTAAAAAGGTAGCAAAACATAGTGGGGAAAAACAATGAATTTGAAAGCTATAGAACACAGATACAAATAAATCTTAGCTCTGTTACTTACTACCTCGGTGACCTTTAGGTCTCATATTGAGAGAAACTCAATAGTTTCTCATTGCCTTTGTTTCCTTTCTATAAAACAAAGAGATAAGACTAAGTAGCCTCCAAGGTCTACACCCAGTCTTTCTGAGGAAGATATCTTTTCCTCCTCAACTACTTTGAACCTGCAGATACAATCATCCAATCTCTTTTACAACAATTAGATCATTTCAGCATAGTGCAATATAATGGTCCCTCAGGTCCAAGTGGTTTCCTCTTCTGCTTTATGGGATCTATACTAAATAAAAAATTAGGAGTACAATCACAATCACTCAAAATCCCTTGTTAAGGAAATTACTGAAATTTAGACATGGATTTGGCTCTTTGCCTTAATTTAAATTTATTTTTATCTCTAGGTATTCCCTGACCTCTTTATAGTTAGGGCAAAATTCAGATTACTGAATTATAGAATTTTGCTCTGAGATGTCTGTAGTGTCAATGATCTTTTTTCTTCTCTGCCACAGCTTAGTCTTGTTTTTATTTTTTCTATTGCTTCTGAATTTTGCTCAGCCCATTAAGTCCTGGCTAAAGTCAGGGAAACTGCTGCTACTGTTAAGTTACTGAGGCCTCTGCTATTGCTTCTCAGTCTGTTTGTCCTACTTTAAGAATTCCAATATGTGTGTGTGTGATCATAAATATCTATGTATATGTATGTATGTATGTGTGTATTTACATAGATTTACACACAGAGGTATGTAAAAACATATCTCCTCTTTATTTGTTGTAACATTCAGGCTAATTTTCTGGAGGACCTCTGGACCAGCCTTGATTTTAGTGGAGGATTGCAGGAGGCAGGAGAGCCACCAGGAGAGTAGTCAAAAATGGAATGTATCCTTTCCATCTTCTCAGCCTCTGTATCTCTTTGTACAATTACATTATTACAGCATACTAAATATGTGTGAATTAGAGAACAATTTCATCACCATATTAAGTATTAAGTATAAATGTGAACTAGAGAACCATCATCACATCAA
Organism: Sminthopsis crassicaudata; assembly: GCF_048593235.1. Lineage (NCBI taxonomy): Eukaryota > Metazoa > Chordata > Mammalia > Dasyuromorphia > Dasyuridae > Sminthopsis > Sminthopsis crassicaudata. Next base: position 221,374,914 of record NC_133619.1, on the reverse strand, counting down.
TTCCATTGAGTAACATCTTGTTTCAAGTATACTTCTCCAGAGTTCCGCCCCTCTACATCTCTTGCTTTCTTTTGTTTTAGAACACAGTTGGTCATACCCTCCCTGACTTCTCAGGAAGGTGAGAACAGCAAACTAGATATTGTTAGCATGTTTCCTCTGGATTGAAGGGTCTTACTTGAAACCGATATATATATAAATCTATCGGCATGGGAGGTATTACACAAGCACATAGTAATATAACACAGGCTAGTAGTGATGTAACAAACAGCATGAATCAAAATGAGGAATTATATATGTCCATAAATCCTAGAGATAATCAAAAACCAATCTATTGTCTATTACTTCATGTGTCAAGGAATCTAATGATTCCTGAAGATTTTGAAGTCCTCCAGTAGTCTCATCAATGATTTTTGATGTTCATGAATCAATTGTCATCTGATGTTTCTTGGGTCTTCTCCTTTTCTCTCCAATTGGACAAAACTAATACAGCTCATTGGCACCCATCTGATTCCTTCTCCATTTATAGAGATACAAGTAAACCCTTTCCCCCAAGCACTTAGCCTATCTGAGCCCTTCCATTCACCACTTTCTGGATATTTCCATATCATCTGGTAATTATCTAAAGATAGTGGAGCTGCTCACACTGGACATTGCCCTTCCAGTGGATTATAAAACCTGTCTGCTGGAGCATCTTTATCAAAAAATCAAGAATTAATAGTGTAAAGAGCTAAATTTAGAAGTTCTGTAGGCTCTCCCTTTCTTTTGTTTTTGGAGGAGCGTCTTGATGTCTCTGTTTCTCCTCTCTACTACTGGTTGTTCTTGAGGATTAAAAGGTATGCCAGTAATGTGTAAAATCTGATACTGTGCACAAAAGTGTGTAAAATGTTTAGAAGTATATGCAGGTCCATTATCTGTTTTTATTGTTTGTGGCACACCCATAATTGAAAAAGCTTGTATAAGGAATTCAGTGACCACTCGGACTGTCTCTTTTGCTACTGGTATTGCAAAAATAAATCCTGAAAAGGTGTCTATTACAACATGGATAAAAGACAGACGACTAAAAGATTTATGCTGGGTCACATCCATTTGCCAAATTTCATCAGGTCTCAAACCATGAGGGTTTTTCCCTGGAGAGAGCATAGAAAGGTGGAAAAGAAAACAAGCTGTATAGGTTTTTACTATGCTCTTAGCTTCCTGTTTTGTTTATCCCAAATTGCAAACATAAAGCTCAAGCAGCCTGACAATATTTAAAATGAGATTCTTGGGCCACCTGAAATAAAGAAGTATTGGTTAACATCGTTAGAAGGCTATCTGCCTTTAAATTTTCATCAAAAATAGGACCTGGAAGTCTACTATGAGAGTGAATATGCAAGATATAAATCTTATTTGGATGCTTTCTTGAAGTTCCTTAAAGAGCTGATTTGAAGCTACAAAATTTTTTGGGGGGGCTATCTGGATAGGCCGAATCAGATATTATATTTACATTTCCTGAATAATAAGTAAGAGTTATAATGTTTGCACACAATTCATTCTGCTTAGTGGACTGAAAAGGAGTTCTGATTGCTCTCTTTATCGTTAAGTCTTGAGACTTAAGACCCACTTGAGACCCACTCTATCACACTATCTCCTTCATGAAGGACTGCTATGGGTGCCTCTTTTGTAGCAAAAACTGATATTTCCAAGGGTTTTTGAGTAACTCTTTCAACCACACTGGATAAAGCCTTCTTTCAACTTCTCTCAAAACCTCTTGAGCTTCTTTTGTAAGCTGACATGGTGAGTTTAAAGCAGTGTCTCCCCTTAAAATTTCATATAGTGGTTGTAATTGATAGGTTGTTAAGCCTAACACTAGCCACATCCAATGGATATCTCCTATCAATTTCTGAAAGTCATTTAAGATGTTCAACTTCTCTGTTCAAGAGAGCTTTTGCACTGTAAGCATCTTAGGATATACTTCATATCCTAAATATTAAAAAAGAGCATGCCTTTGAATTTTTTCTGGCTTTATATGCAATTTGTAGTTCCTTAATGTTTCTATGGTCTTTTGTAGACATGCTTCTAACATTTGTTCCTTAGGTGCACACTCCAAGATATCATCCATGTAATGTAACAGCATAACTTTTGGAAATGCTTTTCTTACTGGAGTAACAGCAGCAGCCACAAACATATTTGACACATAGTAGGACTATTTTTCATTCCCTGTGGCAAAACTGTCCATTAATATCTTTTATAAGGCTCAGCTAAATTAATGCTGGGTACTGAAAAGGCAAATCTTTTCATATCCTCCTTATCCAGAGGGATAGAATAGAAACAATCCTTAATATCTATAACCCAAAAAAGTCCATTCTCTAGGCAATTGAGTAGCAGATGGAAATGTGGGCTGAAGAGTTCCTATAGTTTCCATCTGTTCATTTACTTTTCTCAAATCAGTCAACATCCTCCATTTTGCAGATTTCTTTTTTATAACAAATACTAAGGAATTCCAAGGTTGTAAGTGTCCTTGTAAGACCTGAATTTTATTACTTTCTAAGGGCCACTTTTTACCCATATTAGTGTATCAGTTTTCTATTGAATAGGAACAGGTGAGAGTATAAGCAGGCCTTCAAAAGCAGCCCTGTCTAAAAAGCCAAAGTACTCTTGTAAGATGTCTCTTCCTCATAGATGGATAGGGATTTTTTCTACTACAAAGGAGTAAAAACTCCTGTTTCACCTTCACATATCCATCTCAAAGGGGTAGCACTAAATTCAACTGCTACTGATCCTCCTATGCCAGACATGCAAGTGTCTGCCTTCATTTTTGACCAATGACTGGTCCAATTGTCACTTCTAATGATTGTACAATCTGTACCTGTGTCTACCAATCCTCTCAATTGTATACCATTTACATAGATAGTGAGCATAGGATGTTCAGCTGTAACAGTACAGGTTGTTTGATTGATAATGCTCCCATTAGTTTCCACTTATTTGTGTCTAATTTTTCTTTGAGAACCAAGTAGATGTGTACTTTAATATTTCTAAATAAATGAATGAATAAATAAATAAGCAAATAAATAAAAGAGAAACACTGGTCTAAGTTATAACATAAGAGTAAAACCTGATGGAAAAAGGGATTATGTGATCAATCAGCCTAGAAGCAACCTGATGGGAGAAAGGGATTACAACTGGGGAGAATAGAGTTGCGTGCAGCTGGGACTACTGAGATATCCCCTGAAGAAGTGAAATCTGTCCCTGTCTGGCCTAGTAGGCATAGTAGGCTTGACCATTTCACTTCCTGAAAGTGTCTATCCAAACACTGATTGGAAAATTGGAGAATGTGTAGCTAATATCCAAGTCACTAATACAGGTAGATAATGTGTGATCTATCACCCAGGAGAAGTAGTACCATCAGTTTTACTGGTAGATACTCTTAATAGGCAATTCAGTGATATTCGCTCAGATTTTGACTCCCAGCAACAGAATCCAGGAATATTCTAAACTGTACTGTTACAGCAGAACATCCTATGCTCACTATCTATGTAAATGGTATACAATTGAGAAGATTGGTAGACACAGGTACAGATTGTACAATCATTAGAAGTGACAATTGGACCAGTCATTGGTCAAAAATGAAGGCAGACACTTGCATGTCTGGCATAGGAGGATCAGTAGCAGTTGAATTTAGTGCTACCCCTTTGAGATGGATATGTGAAGGTGAAACAGAAGTTTTTACTCCTTTGTAGTAGAAAAAATCTTAGGGAGTAAAATAGGGCTACTGAAAACAAAAGTTTGAGAACCAATGACTTAGCCCACTTATCGCTAGGACACTGGGGGAATATGAATCTTGTCTTCTACCTTGTCTTGCCACATAATTAAACCACACCTTGATCTGTAAAAAAAATAATCAAATCAATATTTCCATTGCAACTGGGCCTGCCAATCCACTGCTTTGTGACATGACCTGGATAAAACTCTAGTTCGTGGACATTGCTTTCCTTAATGTATTGTACTGTAGCAGTCTACAAGAGCATAAGCTATCTTAATTTGAAATTTAATCGCCAGCACCTATTCCCATTCTTGGAATATAGTAACCATTAAATAAATGCTTGGTGATTGATAGATTGATTGAAAGATTCCTTCTCTGGAAGAAAGCATTAATTGTCTGCTATATGTTGGGCACCATGCTAAGTGCTCTAATAATAATAATAATAGGTAACATTTAAATACTCTTGATCTTACTTGATTTATTATATCCATTTTGCAGTTGAGGAAATTGAAGTAAGGGGAGCAATTAGGTGGTCTGAATATGGGTCTGAAATCAGGAAGACTCAAATCATTTGCCCAGGGTTACATAGCTAATAAGTGTCTGGGGCTGCATTTGAACTCAAATCTTCCTGACTCTAGACCAAGCACTCTATCCACTGAGCCACCAAACTACCCCTCTTTTCCCCTAGCTATAAGTTTAAAATACAGACAATTCAGATAGCAATTGGGAATATAAGACAATAAACAAGGGCAACAAACTGTCTCAAACACCAAATGTAGTTCTTAATATTCCCTAATGAGGGAGGCTAAGAGACAGTATAATAATAAGGCTGAAGCCAAAACACTTAAGTAGGTGGAGCATTACCAATCTCTTGTCTCTCTCCCCCCTTACTCTTCTTCCCTTCCACCCTCCCTTTCTATTCTCCCTCCCTTCCTTCCTTCATACTTTCCCTCCTTTCCTTCCTATTTCTTTCCCTCTCCCTCTCCTTCTCCCCTTCTCTCTCTGTCTCTGTCTCTGTCTCTATCTCTCTCTACCTGTATATGTCTCTCTGTGTCTCTCTCTTTGTCTCTGTCTCTGTCTGTCTCTCTGTCTTTCTGTCTTTCTCTCTTGCTCCGACTCTTCTCATTCTCTTGCTCTCTCACTCTCACTTTCTCTCACTTTTCCTCCGCTCTATCTCTCTCCTCTCCTGCCACACATTTCATTTAGAAATTAGTTGGTAAGCAGTTAAAATAAAATAAATATCTGGCCATAATAAAGGGTATCAATTAAGACTGTTTTTTAATGTGTCATTAATCAGTGATTAATGCATCAACATTTCATTTTTAGATCAGCTCCAACTCTGGAGCACAAGCATTCTCAGATTTTAGTGTGTCTGAGAAAAAATAGCCTGATATAGTAGAAGGAGAGTTGCATTTGAAGTCCTAAGAACTGTGTTCAAATGTCTCTCTGAAATTTATTATATGTATAGTTATTGTTTCATTTCTTACCTAACATCTTATAGGCAAATTCAGGGCTAAGAACCTCGCTGAAATAAAATTTGAGTTGAGCATCTTGGGAATTGCATTCCCAACACCTTTAGGGAGAAGATGGAAGGAAAAACAAAACAAAACTATAAATCCCAAGGTGAAATATTTTGTCATTTCAAAATATTTGTTCCTGTGAAGGTCATTAGGTCTAGGCCTGCCTTCTGAGTGCTAGATTCCTCTTTGAATCCTGATATACAGTAGTTGCTTAATAATTAAATGTTTGTTGATTGACTGATGCTCACATGACTCACTTTTTTCTCCATCTCATTTCTTTCATCTGTAAAGTGAGGAAATTGGACTAGATAGTTTCTATAGTCTTTTTTAGCTCTAAATTTTTTAAATTTTAAACAGAAGATTTAAGGAAGAAATAGTTCTTCATAATGGGAAGCCTTTAATAATTCAATTTGTTCAGATTTTCATTTGAAGTAACTATGAATGAAATGTATTTTTAAGCTATGAAGCTCATCCTCCCCACACTCAGCATTTGACACCAGAAAAAATGGGGGAAATGACAGTGAGAGTAGCTCATTGAAGATAGCTTCTAACACATGAACACATTTAGATAGCCTAAGAGACCACCAGTGTCACTCCAGGAATGTTCCAACATGATCCAAAGAAAACATCAAAGGCTTCACATTTTCAATTGCCTCCCAGGGTGGGATCTGTAAGGCAGGAAATAGAAAACTCATCCTAAAAGGGGCTTTGAAGGAAAGGGACTTATCTGGGGAGAGTCTCAGTTCTGCACATTAGGCTCAAGCCTTGAACACATTCCACTGCCCTTGGTTGGACGGCTTTCAGTTGAACAGGATTGGCATGGGCACAGCAGCAAGTCTTGAGAGCCTTGCCCCTAAAGCTGTGGGGAACAAGTGGACTTAAGAAGGATATTTTGTCATGTTTACAGCCAACTTAGTATTTTTAAAGGCTATGGTACAACTGAGAAAGCATTTAAAAACAGAAAAAGGAAAAATAGACATCTGAAACTAAAATCCTTAAGGGATATGACAGGACCAAAGTCAATTACAAGAAAATGAATGGCTAGAAACTGCCTGAAATAATACCAAACATGCCAGGATAAAACTCATAGTAACCCAGCAGTGTCCCTTCATGCTTACATTACCTCAGTATGACAGAGGAATAAAAAGCTGCCAACAAATGGAAGGATAACATGAAAGACCTTTATTGCTTGGAAATTAGAAAATAGTGACAAACCATGAAATTTGTCTCTGTGTAAGATCCAAACTTAAATGCAATTCAAAATTCACATGCTCTTATGTTGTATGAAATAACACCCCCCCTCAAATTTTTTTTAACGTTTTTTCAAAACAATCAAGTTTGCAAATCATAACAGAAGGGACCTCAATGGCCACCCATGGAAAAATGAAAAGTACTTTATAACATAACTGATAAGGGTTGTCTGCCCTCCAATAAAGATTTCCAAGGAAAAAGAAAATATTATCTAAACAGCCATCTCACTTTTGAACAGCTCAGATTGTTAGGAAGTTTTGTTGTTGGTTATTTTTTATTTTATCCTAAGCCTAAATTTGCCTCTCTGTAGCTCCTATCCATTATTCCTAGTTTTGTCTTTTGAGATCAAACAGAATAAATCTAATTTCTCTTTCAAATGAAAGTCTTTCAAACACTTGAAATGAAAATTAGAGCTCTTCCTAAGAGCCAAGAGTCCCAAAACAATAATATGGACTGCAACTCTTAAAAATGAAGGCACAACCAAACAACATTAGATGACCCCAAATGGAAGTTTCAGATAGATTATGGGAAAGCTGGGAAAGTGAACAAATATAGCTAAACATTTTATCCACAGCTACCCCTTTATACTACAAATTTTTAATCTATCCTTTTTTTCATCACTTTTTTAAGTTAAAAAGTCAACAGAATGAAAAATCAAGTCTGAATTTATAGCATCTGCCAATTTATGAGATCTAAACATTCATACTAAAATTTTAACAATTAGCTGCCTCATGCCTGTATGAGCTGACTTCAGTATATTTGTGATTTTGCATGTGTGGCTTATTTATTACTCTGAAAGTAAATAATACACTTAACATGTTTTCTGTGAGTCAGTATTTTCTTTATAAATATGTATACAATGTATGTATATATATGTATATATATACACACATACATACATACATACATACATATACACAAGTGTAAATATGTATATCTGCATATGTTTAAGTTTATATATGTATATATACATATATAAATACACACACAGATATGTACATATTTAAATCTTTTTCGTCTATCTAGTCTTGTGATTTCATTAATGGAGAGATCACCTGGTATGGAAATGTCCTCTCCTGAAGTAAATGAGCAATTCAGCCACAGTGTACAATCTTAGAGAATTTTAGAGAGGTTAAGTTATTTGCTTTTGATTATACACTCAATAAGTAACAGAGGCAAGATTTTAATTTAAGTATTTCTAACTGCAAAGCCAACCCTGTGTCTAATATATCAACTATGTATCAAAGGTTTATTTTAGGTACTTAATCTGTATTTGTTCATTGATCTAGAATTTGTTACCATTCCTTGATTAGTTCCACAAAATTAAAGCACCAATAACATATAAAGATTAATTTCACATCTCCATGTGAGTACTATTTTCACTAACATAGTATATATATATATTGCAACACTGCCTGTACCTTCTCATTCTGTAGGAGTTTAATTGGTATTTTCTTACCAATACTTCCAAGATATATTTCTTTATGTAATCTAAGTAATCAAGTAATCTAAGGAAGGTTAAGCTCAAAGTAGTAATTGTCTTGAATTTAATTTTACATAAACAATAGGTTTGCCATGACGTAAATGAAATGATATTGGAAAAAAAATAACCTTCAACATGCATACTAGCTTTGAAAAAAGAAAATTTGTAAAAGGGGAAAGAATAGTCAGGAATAAAGTCCAAATTCCTTATTGTCCCCTTCACAGTCTGTGTCTGTCATAGTCTGACCCAGTCTCCTCCACCAGTATGCCAGTTTGCCAGTCTCACTTCTGGGTCTAACTTTGTCCCCAGTTTAAATACCCTATTACAATTACATCATCATGCTAAGTACTAAATATATGCAAACTAGAGAACCATTATATCATCAATTCCACTGAGTTAACACCTTGTTTTAAGTATACTTCTTTCAAGTATATTCTCCAAAGTTCCACCCTCTACCTATGTTTAGGATTCCTAGTTCCCAAGTAAACACCCAAAGAAACAATTCATATTGGTTCAATCAATTATTTAGCATTTATTATGTGCCTACTGTGTGACAGAAACTGGCTAAATACTGGAGATACAAATACAAAGAATAAAACAATCATTATTTGCATGGAATTAGTGGGAAGGACATATATATATACAGCATAGATATAAAATGAATAAATACAAACTAATGAAATATAACCTACCTGGGTAAGAAGAAGACTAATAGCTGAGGAAGTAAGGAAGTTTCAGGAAAAGGATGGTCTTGAGATGCTTCTTAAATCAAGAGAAGAATTCTGTGAGCCAAGATTAAGGAAGGAGTTCCAAGGCACAGAAAAAAGAAATAGGATGCCATGTGTGGGGAATAGTCAGGCCAGTGTTGCTGGAGGCTTGAAATCTGGATTGTTTCCATGTTTTAAAGAGTTTTAAAAGTTAAACAGAGGAATTTATATTTTATTAAAGAAGCAATAGGAAGCCACTGGAGTTGTTTGAATAGAAGAGATACATGGTCACAAATACATTTAAGAAAAATTACTTTGGTAACAGGATGTAGAATGGAATGGAATGGTAAGAGATTTGAACCTTGGAGAACAAGTAGGAGGATATTACAATAAGCTAGAGGAGAGGTGATAAGGGCTTAGACTATGATGAGTGTATAGGTGTTGTATGAGTGGAGAGAAGGGATTATGTGTGAGAAATATGACAAATTGAGGTAGAAATAATAAGACTTGGCAATTGATTAGGATTTTTGCAGGGAGAAAGAGTGAGTACTTGAGGATAATGCCAAGGTTACAAATTTGGGAGACTGGAATGATGGTGATGGCTTTGACAGATGTGGTAAAGTTTAGAGAGAACATGCTGTTTCCTTAGAGTTGAATTAGAGACACATTGAGGTTCAAACGACTCTGAAATATTCAATAGACAATATATCTAGGACTGGTCTTCATAGAGATGACAATTGTCTCATATTTTGAATCCTCTCATGTTCTGCTGTGCACATGACAATGCATGTGTATCAATGCTAAATGATTGATTGAACCAATATGTATACCCACATATACACACACATTCATATATATAGATATCTATAATCATACACATATATACACATATCCATTAATATATATTATGCTTGTTTATTATATATTTCTTTGAAGGAGATTAACATCATCCTTCATAACTCCAAGTCTTTCTGTATTTTTTCAATTTTCCCTTTTTTAATGGAAAAACACAAATTCCTGAATATAAAGCTATGTTCATTTGAAGACCCATTATATTGATTAACAAGTTTTTTTAAATATTTCTCTAAATTTTCCAAATCATCATTTCCTATAACCCAGCAATATTTCAACCTTATACTACAGTTATTTTAAATAATATAAAACAATATTAATTACATGATTGACATGTAAAATAATTCCCTATTTTCTCTTTGATTAAATCTATTTCAGCTTTAACTTTGAGAACAATGATTATTATCCTTGCTTTTTTTCCTGATAAATTCTACTACTAATCATTGTTATTATGTTTGTGTGTATCTCATTTTCTATCCCTGTTGATGGCTTTATCACAGATTTTTATCACAACAATGGAATGGTAATAGAGATTCAAAAAGAGGAAACCAGAAGAATTAAACATTGTAAACATACACAGAAGAGAGAAGTAGTTCAGAATAAGACACAGACAAACAGAATAATGTCGGTATTACTATTCTGAATATCACAAAAAAAAAAAAATAAGAGTATCCATATATAAGATACATAGTTTCATATTTAATCCTCTAGTTTTTATATCTTAACTAGGTGAGAATACTCTATCAATTAATTAATTATGAAATGTTCTTTTAATGAATATGAAAAGTTCTTTTAACAAGAATTACATACTTACATAGAATTGGGTTAAATAGGAAAGTTGTTAATATTCCAGAAGTCACCTCTAAGTTTTCAATCAAGTTGAGAAATTTTTAAAAATTCCCGAAATTGGAGTGAGCCCAAACTTCTATTCAAAACTGAGAATGAACTGCTTAGGGGCAGAGGAAACCTTGGTTTTACCTTTGTGTTTACCACTCCACACTTTGATTGAAAGAGAACAGTCTGAGGTTTGAAGGGCTCAGAGGATTTCAGACTTCTTATATTCTGATCAGCACCCTGGTATGGCCCCTCTAAGACAGAAGCACATGAATGCAGTATATGCATTGAGTGCCAAGAATAGTTCAAACACAAATTCACTATGCAAACAGGAATTTTCTGAGAATCCCATGAATGGAAGAATAGGATGTTTATCAACTAGGACCTATAAGTTACCCCTTTGACACATATAGTCTCTCAGCTTGAGCCCAATTTTCCTTGGAAGAGAGCAAGAAATTACTTTTGGGAGATATTTTATACTAATTATCCTTATTGGATCAGCCCCGTGAATTTCTCCTTTTTTTTTTTTTTCTTTCATTTCTTCCTTTATTGTTAGGGTTTTTTTTTCAAGCTTTTTTATTTTCAAAGCATATTCATAGATAGTTAGTATTCACCCTTGCAGAACCCTGTGTTCCAATTTTTTTTTTCTCCTTGCTTTTCCCCAGCCCCTTCTCCAGATGGCAAATCATCCAATATATGTCAAACATGTGCAACTCCTCTATATATATTTCCACAATTATCATGCTGCATAAGAAAAATCAGATCAAAAAAGAAAAAATGAGAAAGAAAACAAAATGCAAGCAAATAACAACTTTTAAAAAATGAAAATATCATGTTGTGATCCACACTCAGTCCCCACAATCTTCTCTCTGGCTGCAGATGGCTTTCTTCAGACCATTGGAACTGGTCTGAATTACCTTACTGTTGAAAAAAATCACATTCATCAGAATTGATCATCACATAATTTTGTTCCTGTGCACAATGATCTCCTGTTTCTGCTTATTTCACTTAGCATCAGTTCATATAAATCTTTTCAGGCTTCTCTGAAATCATCCTGCTGATTCTTTCTTATAGAACAATAATATTCCATAACATTCATATACCATAACTTGTTCAACCATTCTCAGCTAATGGGCAGTCACTCAATTTCTAGTTTCCAGAACTACAAAAAGGGCTGCCACAAGCATTTTGCAAATGTGAGTCTCGTTCACTTTTTTATGATCTCTTTGGGATACAGGACCAGTGGTTTCAGTAGAAACACTGCTGGGTCAAAGGGTATGCAGAGTTTTATAAGCCCTTTGGCCATAATTTTATATTGCTCTCCAGAATGATTGGATCAGTTTATAACTCCATCAACAATATATTAGTGTCCCAGTTTTCCTACATCCCTTCCAATATTCATCATTATCTTTTTCTGTCATCTTAGCTAATCTGAGAGGTGTGTAGTAGCATCTCAGAGTTGTCTTAATTTGTATTTTTTTCTGATCAATAGTGATTTAGAGCACCTTTTCATATGACTATAAATATTTTAATTTCTTCATCTGAAAATTGTCTGTTCATATCCTTTAACCATTTATCAATTCAAGAATGGCTTGTAGTGAATAATTCTTTCTAAAAACTACTTAAAGTTAGCTAAACTTAATTGATCTCAGTTGATAATCTTTAGGATGGGGGCTCAAACTAATAGTATTAGAGAAGTCATCTCAACAGCTCAGGGTTACCCTTAGAATCCTCAGAGACAGACAACTTTACTCAAGAACTGAAATTTATGTGAGTTTTAAAGTTGGTATAAGAATCCTGAGAACTTTAACAGGCTAAATTGTTTTGCCCAGCTTTCTTTCTACATTAAAATGTTTTTGTTTGTTTGTTTGTTTCTGATTTACTAGTTCAAAAAAAGAAAAAGAAAGAAAAAAATCTAAGTTTTAGAATCCAGTTCCTTTTGCCCGTGTTGAAGAGAAGGATTTTGGTCAGAAATACAATTAGCCTTGCCTTATCTACTGATGAGCTAATAAGCATTACCTTAGCATCTGTTAAAGGTCAAAAGAAAGATTTTCCCCTTAAATTTATTTTATTATGGATTCCAAAAGTGTGGATACATTTTGTACTGTTTTATTTCTTAATAAGGGTTTACTGGTACTTTGTGTTGAGGTTGTTTTTTTTTCTCCCCAAGAAAAAAAAAAAATTGGACATAAGCCATTGCTGAGTTAATACCCTATTCTTAACTCAACATTTCATGAGATCTATAATTTGAACCAACAGTTCTTCCACAAATTATATCAACAAACTGAAATAAAGGAAACATTAACAATCATTCAGCTTGTCAGTCTATCTCTGATTTTGTTTTTTGTTTAATGTTCCTATTATGTTACTATTCTAAATATATATTTTTTCAAAACTTCCAGTATGAAAATGTAGTATTCCTCTGGGATCATTCCTCGACTGGGCACTCACACTCATGGTTTGAGGTCCCAATGGGTGTCTTCTACAGAATTCCTCTGGAATCTAGAGGTACTCTTGATGGTCTAGGGTTTCTAAAACTGTTGTTCCTGAGTTCCTATTTATGCGCTTGCTATTTACAATGAGCTATTCAGATTTAATTAGTTTTTACAAAATATATTTACTAAACATATGGCACAAATATCCCCCCAAAATTGGGAGCACAGTTTTTCTTTGAACACATAAAATTCTTGGGAAAAATAGGTTTAAATATAAAGTACAAAGGTAGCTATCATAAATGCAGAGAATTTATATGACAAAAGGATGCTTGGCCCTGATGTCTTCTCTTCATGGAGTCCTCATGAAATTTCCCTTTATGAGGAGACATTTCTGCTGGATTCAGACTCAGTGCCTTCTTAGGATCCTTCTTAGCACTTCTCTCTACCAGGATGAGTTACAATCCATGACACTGTTCACAGTCTTGAATGTCTTCAGTTATCTCCTCTGCTTTCAGCCACTAAACACACTGATGGTCACTTCTACCAGCTTTGGTAGACACTCTAATTATTGCAAGGAGCTCTGTTGATGGGACACCACAATCTCCAATCTTGTCAGGTCACCTGAACCTTTCCAACCTGGAAAACGCATGTATCTAAGATCAAGAAAGAATATACAAAAAGCAACAGAGGGACCCATGTGTCCACACCCTCCATAACTGGAAAGGATAGCCACCCTTCTCCATCCATATCTTAGGACTAGTTCAGCTAGGTGGCACAACAGATAGAGTACTGGGTCTAGAGTAAGGAAGACCTGAATTCAAATCTGACCTCAGACATTTACTAGCTGTGTAGTTATCTGACTACAAGTCGTCTGACCCTTGTTTGCCTCAGTTTTCTCATTTGTAAAATGGAGATAATAACAGCAGCTATTTCCAGGGTTATTGTCAGAATGAAATGAGAAAATATTTGTAAAATGCTTCACATAGGGCCTAGCCCATAGTAAGCAATATATAAATGTGAGTTATCATCATTGTTCTTGTTATTATTCGTATATAGTTCTTCCTTCTTAATACTTTAAAGTGTAGAGAGTAGTAAAAGAGCTTTGTCTTTCATTCTAATAAGCCCACTAAATTGTTGTACAAATTAAATCATAAGTTCTTCTTATTCCTTAGGCAATTAGAGGACTTTGTATCAGACTAAATCTTTGAGATATGGTCACTTGGATTGAAACTAGGGAGGAAAAAGCTATGCATCCTTCAAGGACAGTCCTTTTTTAAGAATAGCCCACATGCTACAAAAGTAAAAATATAACTACATGTAAAAAGACAGAAACTGAGAAAGACTTCTGAGGGAGGAACTCACATTCATTTAACTCCAGAAGGGTCAAACTGTATAGAATATAAAACAGTCTAAGTAAATCTTTTTACACTGAGATATTATTTGAAGTTTCAGCATGACTTATGGCATTTTAGTAGAAATTTAAAAATCTTTCCACTTACTCTAGGGCTTCTTGAATAACCAAATCTGTGTATTTCTACTGCTAAATGGAAATATTCAAATACTATAGAAACATTTAAGGATTCTATCATAAGTTTGATATTATTCTTTAGAGATATAGAACTAGAGACAATACAAAATGTTTGGCTATCACATACTTTTTAATAAACAAAAATAAAACTATATGACATTTTATGGCAGCTTATACGATATTCAAGTTCTAAGAATTTACTAGTTTCCTAAAAATTAAAACTATAATTTTGAGAGAAAGAGAGCGAGAGAGACAGACAGACAGGCAGGGATAGAGATGAAGATACAAAGAGAGAGAGAAGAGAAAGACACAGAAGAGAGAGATAGAAAGAAAGGAGAAACAGAAAGGAGAAAGACAGAGAGACAGAGACAGAGAGGAAAGAAATAAAGAGAAATAGGAACAGAAAGAGAAAGAGAGCAAAAAGAAAGGGAGATTAGTCAAGACTTGTGGGAATGTCCATCAGTGTGATTGCTCAGAAAGGAATGATATAGGGTTGCCATAGTCTTATCCTCATCTTTATAATTTAAGAAGTTTCATTTTTTTAGTCCATTTAGAGAATAATGAATCTCTAAGGAATAAGTCATTCTAATCAAACTCAAAGGTAACTAGCAAATGTATTAAAATGTTGATTTATTAGTTTATAATACATTAGATACGATTTTCTGGTACAGGTGACCAACAGCTAGAAGACTAGATATTGTCTCTAATCCTCATAACCTTTCAAACATCTCTGAATTATACATAAAAATTAAAGCAATTTCAGTTGTCAATGCAATTTAGGACACTCGAATCCAAACAAAGTAAAAATTTGATGAACTAATAACAGAGAAGGATTATCCTTAACTTCTACCCGGCTCACTCTGCATTTCTTTCCTTACTACTCATTATACTCTTACCCTATGGGATTGCAAAAGAACACAAGTCTATCCCTTTCTTCTCTTCATTCCATGGAAAACCAAAAAAAGCAGAGTGTGCTCAAGTTGGGACAACAGTGCAACAGTGTCCTGTGCTTTAGCTAAGCCCAGCCAGAAAACTCTCAGAAGAACACAAATAAAACACTGTGAATACCATAATGCAAAAAATTATAAAATAAAAATGGCAAAAACTTCTTAACATAGAAAGCAAAATGATAATTGAAAGAATCTAGGTAACATCTACAGGGGGGGGGGGGAAGCTATGGCAATATTTCTAAGATGTCTAGTGGTTAAATTTAGCAATTCCTAATTTTAAAATTGCAAATGAAGGTATCCTAGCTGTACCAGACCTAAAACTATATTATAAAGCAATGATCATCAAAACCATTTGGTACTAAGAAATAGAGTAATTGATCAGTAGAATAGGTTAGGTTCACAAAACACAATAGTTAGACTATAATAATCTAGTGTTTGATTAACCCAAAGACCCCAGCTTCTGGAATAAGAATTCACTATTTGACAAAAATTTCTGGCAAAAGTGGCAATTAGTGTGGCAGAAATTGCACATTGACCTACACCTAACACCCTATATCATTAGACATAAAGACATAAAGAGTGATACTATAAGCAAATTAGAATAATAAAAAATAATCTATCTCTCAGATCTGTGGAGAAGGAAGGAAATTTGTATCCAAAGAATAACTGGAGTATATATTTAAGATGCAAAATAAATAATTTTGATTATATTTAGTTAAAAAGTTTTTGTGTATACAAAACCAATGCAGACAAGATTAAAAGGGAAGCAATAAACTGGGAAAAAGTTTTACATTCAAGGGTTCTGATAAAGACCTCATTTGTAAAATACATAGAGAATTGACTTAAATTTAGAAGATTTCAAGCCATTCTCCAATTGATAAGTGGTTAAAGGATATTAACATATAATTTTCAGACCAAGAAAGTGAAATCATTTCTAGTCATGTGAAAAGATGCTCTAAATGAGAAATACATTGGTACCACTACACAACTCTTAGATTGGCCAAGATGCAAAAGATAATGACAAATAGAGAGGTGGGAAAACTGAGACTCTAATACATTGTTGGTGGAGTTGTGCATTAATTCAACCATTCTGGACAGCAATTTAGAACTATGCCCAAAGGCTAGCAAACTCATATCTTTTGATCCACCAGTGTTTCTACTGGACCTGTATCTCAAAAAGATCATGAAGGCAGGAAAGGGACCCACTTGTGCAAAAATATATGTAGCAGTCCTTTTTGTAGTGGCTAGAAACTGGAAACTGAATGGATGCCCATCAGTTGGAGAATGGCTTGAATAAGTTATGGTATATGAATACTATGGAATATTATTGTTCTATAAGAAACTATCAGCAGGATGATTTCTGAGAGGCCTGGAGAGACCTACATGAAATGATGCTAAATGAAGTGAGTAGAATCAGGAGATCATTGTACACAACAAGAAGATTATGTGATGATCAACAGTGATGGATGTGGCTCTTTTCAACAATGAGATGATTCAGGGCAATTCCAATAGTCTAGTGATAAGGAGAGTCATATGCATCCAGAGAGAGGACTGTGAGTTCTCAGTATGGATCAAAATGTAATATTTTCACTGCTATTATCATTGTTTGTATATTTTGTTTTCTTTCTCATTTTTCCCTTTTTGATCTTAATGAGGGAAAGGAAAGGGGGAACTCCGTTTCTCTGCGCAAAGATCCCATGAGGCGCAGTGTCCCCTGCAAATGAATTTACAGGCCTGAAAACCTAGATTGATAAAAGGTTTATTGTAGAAATTCGGAAGTAAAGCTCAATTAGAAAGACACCAGGGTCAGAGGTGGCTGCTGGGCAGGCAGGAACCCTTACATGGCTGGAAGGATACCATGTGTTGGCGGGAGGGCTCCTGAAAAGAGGGAGTTCCAGCTCACCTCTTTTATACCTAGAAGATGGGCAGTACCCAAGTTCTTGGCGGGCTTTTCAGTTAGCTCAGATCAGGTGAGGGCTGGGGGAAGCTGAGCTGATAGTTGGGGCTGGGCCCAGATATTCAAAAGGTTCTTTTGACCAGGATTTGTGAATCAAGGTCAGCCATGGGCAGTCAGAGAGGAATCTTAAAGGGACCTCAACCTCTATCATTTCCCTCCTTAAACAGTTGAGACTTAAATTCATTTAAGAAAAAAAAAAAATGGGCAGTGTCCTTCATTTAAGGAAAGGTTGAAGATTTTCTCCAAAGATCTTCAGAGTAGTGGGGTCCCCTCATCTTGTTCCCCCCTCAAACCATCACCTTCAGATACATGTGGGAAAAGGGGCATCGATTTCCTCTTAACTGCTTCAAGCTGACAAGAGTCGTAGAGATTTGGAGTTCCATGCCAGGAGGTGAGGCGTGAAGTGTAGGGGATGGCAGCAGGGCATCAAGGGAGTGTCCCGGTCAGTTGTCCCCAGTCAGTTGTCCCCAGTCAATGTTCTTCAGGCTGAAAGGCCAGCTGAGAATCTAAAGTGTGAAGCCTAGAGAAAATAGATCTCAGGAATAGATTAAAAGTGGGGTGTCATCCACGGTGGAGATGGTGACATTCAGGAGAATGGGGGCCTTTAGCAAGAAATGAATCAGGTCCCTTCTGTGGGCTGCTTGTCTGATGGCCCATCTAATTATCAAAGAGAAATAGGAAAAAATGCTGAGAGAAAAAGATCATTTGTATCCTAGCTCTTTCACCCTTCATTTCCAGGAAAGCTAATTTCTCCTGGGATTGGGATTAGCAGGTGTGGACTCAGAAGTCAGGGGAGGCAAGAGGCCTTGATATCTAGTAGATTTAATGAACCACTGCTCTTTTGTAAGGCAGGGTGTAGGGATAGGTATGTATCCCCAGTTGTAGAGCTGTAGATCAAGATAAGAATGCGGTTTAAGTTCTTGGAAATGTTGGAAAAACTGCTGTTTTTCTTAAAGAGAGTTGGTTATTCAATAAGCAAAGATCCTGAGTCTTTTCCTTCCTAGTTTCCCCACTCTTTATGGGGGGAGGACGGGTGAAAAGTATCAGCATAGCCTACCCAGCTTACCAGTCCCAGGGGTGTTCACGCTGTCCTGAGATAAAAGAGAAATAGGGCCAGAGCTCAAATTCCTACCAGGGAGCAGAACACTGGGGGGCCAGTTCAACCCTTGTGGTGTTCTGTAGTAGTGAGAAGGTAGTTCCTCCTGCTCGAATTCAAGGTAGAGTTGGGGTCTTCTAAGGCTTAAGTCTAGAAGAGATTTGCATTAAAAGGGCATCTCTGCTTCTTTCTGAGTGTCTGGAGGCAGGAGTTGCCCTGAGAAAAGAATTAAGAGTCTCAGACTAAGGAAATAAAGGGAAACCAACAGGTGTTAGAAGTCAGTTTTGTTCTTACAGATCTCTATTAGTTGTCTAGTACCAGACAGATGACCAGGCTAAATGCTTATTTGCCCAAGCATTTAGAATACAATGCTTACATATAATCAGTCTAGAAACAGCAAGGTATGACATGATTGAATTACATTAACAATTTCTATTGACTATTGCTCTGATCTTAAAATCAGTTACATGAGGAAAAAATGCAAGAACATAAATTCTAAACAAATATTTATCATAACCTTATGTTAATAACAATCATATCCAAGTAGATATTTCATAAGTGAACATTATTCATACAAATCAGTTTGTTTTTAAAATACCCAATGCAAATACAATCATATACAGTATGTCTAATTCCACATAAGAGAATTCAAGAAGTTAGCAGTTAAACTTTTAGAAATAAATCCTACCAAAGTACCAAAGTACGGATGACATTCACAGAAACCAAGGCTAAGTTTGATTATTGCTCTTTTCCTAACCTTTTTGCTTCAAAGGGGCTAGCTTTGCTGGGTGTGTCCTAACTGCAGGGAAGCCCTGTCAAGGTGGGTGGAGATAGATTAGTTAATCTGT